>NC_049207.1:23337445-23544945 GCF_013347855.1 Anguilla anguilla
CAAGCAGAACCAAACAGAGATAATACTGAATTAATAGAAGCCACCACCAGATCAAGTCACGTCTGCAAATAATATCAGTCACAGGCAAAATGCACTTCCAGGAAAGCCTCAAAATGACATCGTAAGTGGGGATTCCCCAAATGTGCACATGGAGGTACCCGCCACACCATGAAAGAACTTACTGTGTAAAATTCCCTGCTAAATGCCTGCGTTGTTTTACAAGTGCCCTGTTTGATTGTGGCACAGGTGTGCAACCACTTGAGTTAGCTGGTTATTGTAAATGGTGCCGCACATTTTCTGGGCTCTTGGTATGAAGAATGTGGGTAATGCTGGTACTATTCTATGTTGTTGTGCATTGCTGACAAGACACTGTGAGTTGCTTTGTTTACTGCAAAGATCTAGAGGTTGGGCAGCATTAAATGTTTTGTGCGTGTTTCAACCCAGATTAGGTTGACTGGTGAGTGAACAAACTGTTTATGTTGAACAATGATAGATAATGACAGGTGTGATATCGTTTGGGAAGGTCATTTTTTTCTTTTTGGGAATTTAAGTTTTGTAAATGTAGCATGTTTGTGCAAAAAAAGCATGTGGTTCTGGTGCCCAAATATGAACACACCAATTTGGCTGTGGTGCTGCCACCTTGTGGACTGGCTGAATGATGTTTATTGCATGTGCACTCTGCTGTGGTTGTATGATTCACTGTACTTACTTCTGTCCATTTCAGAAAACCACTTCAACACTTCAACTGTTACATAATACATGAACTTCTCCTTTACTATGCAGTAGTTTCTGTGCTTTCTAACGGAAGAATTAGACCAGCTGTTTTACAACAGGTTTTTACACCTACCACATGTATTATCACTAAAAGAAGTATCTACCACAATTATTCTTACTAAAGACAGTGCCTACCACAAGCATTGTCACTACAAAAAGTACCGACAACAAATAATATCACTAAAGAAAGTATCCACTGCAAGTATTATCACTGAAGAAAGTATCTGCACAGTAGAATAACCAGTGTTAATTCAACTTTAACTGTGTTATAATTCAACTCTTAGTAAGTAACATCTGGTCCCACATTCCAGAGTATTATCACTAATGAGTATTATCACAAGTATTATCACTAAAGAGAACATCTACTGCAAGTATTATAACCTTATGTCAGTATAAAGTATTCTACAGGATGTTGAATAAGATTCTCCTAACAAGGTGTGAGGCTCCCTCAGATTACTGGTTTCAGTGAGAGAAGCACCTGTTCTCCATTGAGTACTGGCACTCATATTTGGTCTGTAATACAGTGAAAACTGCAAACAAATCGTAAGGCAGTGTACATCTGTAAAATACTGACACATTTTCATTTTACAATAATATGATAGAGATCAACTGTAATAAGTCGACTTTCTCTGCAAATTTTAAATGCGTTTACTGATAAGCAAAATCTTCTTAGAGCCAAAACTGATTTTGCTTAATAGCTTTGGCGTGTTTCACAGAAAATGTCAATAAACTTTTACAAGTCCATACCTTGATTTTTCAATATTTATTTATTTGTATTTTTTTTAAAAATGCAAATATGCTTCCAGGGCAATTGTGATGACCTTAGTAAGCATAGTATAAATCAGGTTTAGACCAATGAGCTCATCATAACCATAAAAACAGCCAGTAAAGTTCCAAAAGGTGAACCTGAGTTTTAAATCTCTGCAAAGGTCGTGACAGTTGGCCCGAGTCGACCCGTGTCTTATCCCGCAAATATTGGGGGGAGTAAACTCATGTGTGCTCAGCAAACGAGCTCCAAACCGACCTAGCCTCCCTCTAATCCCCGGCGGATGATCGGCTGTATACTCTCTTCTGCTCTCTCCCTCCCACTCTGGATGGTATAAGGTGAGATCGTTCCTCGATTCTAGACTTGCATGTAGAAGTGCAGTCGATTACGCTACAATTTCGCGGCAGGTTCCGAAAGACAGTGGTTCAGTGGTTTTGCTCTGTGATTGGATTGGGCCTGGGTCTTTATACAACTGGGCTGATCTCTTTTCTGAAAAATAAATAAATAAATATTCATGAATTATTATTATTATTATTATTATTATTATTAATAATAATAATAATAATAATAATAATAATAATAATAATAATAATAATAATAATAATAATAATATAAGTATTTGTTTAACTTCAGCTGTAAAAACACTTGTAATTTTACAAATACATAAATTATCACAGGGATGTATCCACTACACACCCACCAAATATCTATTCACAGTAATGGCAATAACTGTAATAGCACTCGATTCAAATCAGGCATAAAATCAGTACTGAAAAAACCTCAGGATTGTGTGGGTGTAGTCAAGTCACTTCTGAGCGAATCGCATCAAAGAGAAGGGAAAAAAAAAGATCAGAATCTGAATAATATTGCCCGAATTTGGAAGGAGGAAACATTTGCAAACGCATTACTTGAGTGTTGATATTGATATGATATTTGTATTCAGCAACATCCCTAGTATCCAAATTGATTATGCAGACAAGGGTTCTTTATGGCATAGGAGCGTTTCAGGAGTCAAAGAGGCCGCTCAGACTCAAAGATTCTGTTTTAGCGGGAGAGAATACTTTTATTTGCCTCAGATTGTGGGAGGAGATATGCAATGAGACTAAAACATTTATTGGCCATTACGTGAGGTGACTTCATGAAGGACCTGGACCCAAAAGCTCAGAGCCCTGTAATACATTGAATTTCACCCATTCATTCCCCACATAGGAACTGATGGAAATGTTCTGACTCATATTGCAATGCAATCGACCTCTCATACCATTGAAACCCTGTGCAATGCAAACTGAAGCCATTCACAGATTTACATTTATAGTCACTTTATGGTGGATGCTGATCGAATCCCAACATTTCTTTCTTTGCAGTTCCCATGTTTCCCAGATTAAAGGATTCTTTTCCCAGGTGAGAGAATGGTTTTTGGTAGGTAGCCAACCTGAATTACTGCAGTAATTGCATAGGATGTAAAATGTAAGCTACTGTGCATAAGCCATCATGGATAAAGATGTCTGCCAGGCTAATAACTGAACACCTACATAAATAATTCAACATAACAACAAGTCAGTCCCCCATATCTACACTCTGGCCTTGATATGTCATAATTATTTTATAAGAATGGGCCCTCGATCCATTATATTGCCATAAAATATGTGTTGACATTTTTTCTCAGTTGCTGTGAAGGACAAGTTAAATTTCTTTTTTAAAAGGTATGCGTGTGTGTGTGTGTGTGTGTGCGCGCGAGCATGTGTGCGAGTGTGTGTTGTGTGATTTTCATTATACAACTCTGAGGCACAATGATAATAATATCCAGAGATGAAAATGCTTTCCATTATTATTTGTCTGTAAGAGGTGAGCAGTAAGTACTAGCTCCCTGCTGGCTACTCCCCTAGTTACTAGTAATAGAACCACAGAACAGATTCTCTCTCTCTCTCTCTCACTCTCTCTCTCTTTCTCTCTAGCCCTAGCATGTTACCAGCTCTGCTGAATCAGGCTCTTAAGGAAGAGGTGTTTTCTAATAGGATCCAGGAGATCACTTCATCCTCATGGGCTCATGATTTCTGAATTAATAATTAATTCCACATTATCATATTCTCTCTCTTTGCTTCGGATCACCAGAGCAACCTCAGAAACCTGGTAAATGCCACCAACCCCAACCTCATCCAGGTGGCGCAATTGTCTGTTGGATCTTGGGTGGGTGGTGGTGGTGGTGGTGGTGGTGGTTATAGCCTTGTGCTGTAAGTGCCTATTTATACTGTTATCACACAAGTAACGAACATCACTGAAGAGGCAGTGGACACTGGTTTCTGATTCAGTGTGTCTGACTGCATTAAACCATTAACGCCAAGCTAACTATTGATATTTATTCAATTTCACCAACCGCCAAACTTGTTATTTTGTGAAACTTAGTTAAGTATAAACAAAGATATATGAAAAAAAAAAAATCATTTGAGGGAAAACACGCATTTTGGTCCATGTTCCTTTTCTTGGTGAATGAATAAGATGCATATCGACATGAACATGGTTAAATAATTATGCAATACATTTATATAACCCAGGAAGAAAGCAAATATACATATAAAATGCTAAATACAGTACAGAAAAAAATTCAAGGGAAAATATTTTCTGTGAACATCAAAATGTGTGTGAGGGATCATTAAATAATATGCCAAGATAAAGAGAATGATAGATTGTTTGGTGCCAAGACATCAAGGTCTGGTTGTAACCAGTGAAAACCATAACTGTTTTATGTCCATAATAATCTGCTCTTCCAAGTGCACCATACTGAGAGTATGTATTCCAAAGAATAATGAGAAAAAAGAACCCAGAGACCTAGACTAATGAATGCAGTTTACATGCATAATAACTTCATATGGTTTTCCTGAACTCATAATAAATAAAATAAAAATAATTCACAGGAGAGCCGTGGCACAGACCAGTTTTGGTAAATCATGTGATTCTGATCAGGAAATTGCGGGAAATTATGATAACACTACACGCAAACAAGCAGAACGGAGAACGAGACAGATGGATGCATTTTTCCTATCTATTACTGTTCATTTACCTTTCATTTGCCCAGGTGCTCCGCAAGGTGCGATTTTTTAGTCATTTCTTTTTCCAGATTGATAAAACAGCTGAACGGCTAACAGGAACACTTTAAGAAAAAATACATTTTTGTGTTGCCGGTTGTTACTCACGTAATTATGTTTGATTTTTAAAATGTATTTCTTGAGTGAATAAAACATATGGTCTGGGACCTTTAAAGCAACAGCACTGCTCACTGCAAAATGTTTCCACTGTACATTCTGTTAAATAGTATGGTTAAATATATGTGTATTGTACATATAGTATCCTCTGCAGAACTTTTATACTGTATAGTATCTATTATATGCTATTTTTAGTGTTTAAACAAAATAGTGTTGGTGCCTCAATAGTAAGTCATATTTACAGGGGTGCAAGAATTGCATGGGAAAATATTTTTAAAAATAGTTTTGTTCCACAACTTCTTTGTGTTCCAAAATGTTTATTGGACCAAGCAACATTATTAATAACAACTTATCCATCTCTGACACCAATCTTATCTTTCTGTCCTTTGGGCAAAATTATGATCCTTATAAGTCAAAATGTTAAGTCAAACGTTATCTTTTTAGGCCATCATGCCAATGCCTATAGCTAAATAGCCCAACATTTATTGTAGACATGGGTAGTTATGTATGAATGGAAATTACATGACATTACATTACAGACATTTAGCAGACGCTCTTAACCAGAGCGACTTACACAGCTTTTTAAACAGCATTTACATTGCATCCATTCATACACCTGGATATGTACTGGAGCAATGCAGGTTAAGTACCTTGCTCAAGGGTACAACAGCAGTAATCCAGGAATCAAACCTGTCACCTTTAGGTTACAAGACCAGCTCCTTACCCATTATACTACTACTGCCGCCCCCACTGCCGTACCACACTCAACCTTTATAGAACTGAACTTACCTTGCCTGTAGGCAGTCTCTGGGAGAGATTATTGAGTATTTATCAAATGTAATTAATAATGCATAACGTCAGCTAGATCAATTTGTGCAGTTAACCCACTACAAAAGACACAATCATGCACTTTAAATATAACACACCATTACATAATAAATATATTGTTCATTACTGGCAGTAATTTGTTGATGGTAGTCTCCATGTGGCTATATAATGTGTGTATGCTAGATGGCATAATGGTAGTGGCATGCTATTGTCCTAGCGTTACCTAGCATTACATGTTGCAGGTACGGTAACCATAGCCAATTGATTAAAAAGTGGAATCAAACATGGCGGGGCTTGCCTTGAGTTTTGTCAATGGCCCCATTTGCCTATGTCGGAAGAATCTCCGAATTCAAATTACCCACTCATTGTAGTTTTTCAAAAATGAGGAAGGGTAGAGCTGTACGTCACTATGACTCTCAGTGCCCCGCCTCTCCTCCCAGTGCCCCACCTCTCCTCCCTGTGTCCTGCCTCTCCTCCCTCTGTCCCGCCTCTCCTCCAAGTGTCCCGCCTCTCTTCCCAGTGCCCCGCCTCTCCTCCCAGTGCCCCGCCTCTCTTCCCTGTGTCCCGCCTCTCCTCCCTGTGTCCCGCCTCTCCTCCCGGTGTCCCACCTCTCCTCCCTGTGTCCCGCCTCTCCTCCCGGTGTCCCGCCTCTCCTCCCTGTGTCCCACCTCTCCTCCCGGTGTCCCGCCTCTCCCCCCTGTGTCCCACCTCTCCTCCCTGTGTCCCGCCTCTCCTCCCGGTGTCCCGCCTCTCCTCCCTGTGTCCCACCTCTCCTCCCGGTGTCCCGCCTCTCCCCCCTGTGTCCCACCTCTTCCCCCTGTGTCCCACCTCTCCTCCCTGTGTCCCACCTCTTCCCCCTGTGTCCCACCTCTCCTCCTGGTGTCCTGCTTCTCCTCCCTGTGTCCCGTCTCTCCCTCCTGTGTCCCACCTCTTCCCCCTGTGTCCCACCTCTCCTCCTGGTGTCCCGCCTCTCCTCCCTGTGCCGTGCCACTCCTCCCTGTGTCCTGCCTCTCCTCCTGTGTCCCACCTCTTCCCCCTGTGTCCCACCTCTCCTCCTGGTGTCCTGCTTCTCCTCCCTGTGTCCCGTCTCTCCTCCCTGTGTCCCGTCTCTCCCCCCTGTGTCCCACCTCTTCCCCCTGTGTCCCACCTCTCCTCCTGGTGTCCCGCCTCTCCTCCCTGTGCCGTGCCACTCCTCCCTGTGTCCCATCCTCCCTCTCCTCCATGTGTCCTGCCTTTGATAGCAAAATAGAAACTCCCAATGAATCATCTGTGTTGCCTACTATTTTTTCATTGAAAGCATTAAAGCAGCCATAATAGTTTGTGTTTAAAGTTACCTAGTATTCATTATCCAGTAAAATATTAAATCATGGGGATCATATTCGCTGGATTAAATGACCAGAATTGTTATGTGCTGACACTTCTCCGGATTTCCACATTATCTAAGTCTCCTTCGAAAGTGTGTTTTGTCTTGCCTATTGGGGGGTTATCTACTGCTAACAGAACTGTGTAAAAGATGTAGCAGCCATGACAAAGTAAAGCAATTGCGCATATAATGCATCTTTATTTTTTTAATGAAGCCTAATGACCGTGAGACTCTCTTGTTCAGGGGTACCCGTCGTAAATTGGTTCTAAAATTGAGACGTTCGCGTTTAAATTCTGCCTCACTTGGACATGCTTAATATGTCGGGTAACGCCGGGACTTGGGCAATAACTCCGCGAATTGGAATGTCGCGGGCTGACTGCCCCCATTAAGCTTTCTCTGTGGAAAATGGCCGCCTTTTGAATCACTAAGCTCCTAATTTCTTTAATATTTCAGGACACGCGCTGAGCCAATTAGTTAATCATTAAGGCAAGGCAGGTGGTTCAGTGAGAAGAGATAATAACACACCTTGGGCATTACGGGACACAAGGCGGCTTAGTGAACATTCCGGAAAGCTCACCACACGCACTTATGACCGTATTGTTGAACAGGGGCAAATGCAAGGAGTAAAAATAAATAAATGAATACAAGAAATGTCCTGTAGCTTCGCAAAATTGATATACTGCTGACAATAATGTGCTGAGACAATTTCCGATTTTTGCATATTTATTTATTTATTTGTTTATTAGTGTTTGTCATTGTAACATGTTATCTTTTTTCTATCATTCATCAGATTTGCATTGCAATATTATTAACATTGATTTTTTTAAAGGTTGCATTGGAAGTTTGTAAATTAAAACTTTTAATGCAAGTTCACAATAGCTTGAAGTATGCATGATATATTTGTTTAATATTTATTTATTTATTATTTGTTTTGATGGTGGTAGGATTTTTTTTCTAATATCAGGCAGATGAGAACTTTGGTACATTTTTAACTTTGATATGTCTTTTTATTGTGTGTTTTGTTCATTGAAGTTTACCTCCTTTGAAAGAGGGTGCCAAATATTAGCCAAGGTTGAATAGCTTGGCCTCTTTCATCTTCCAAACAGACAAACAAACAAAACAAAAGAAGGAAAAAAAATGGTTTCTGCAAGGATAGGCCCTACACATCATTCATTTCATTCAAAAGGAAAAAAGAAAAATAGCAAGAACCCAAACATCTATTTGGTGCTGAAGCATGCTCTCATATCTTTCTAGTATTTGCTTTCAGGAATGAATGAAGGAATCAGGAATTTCAGGAATAAACTAAATAAATCAAGATATTAATATTTTCATACATGTTAACTGCACATATATGCACGCACGCCCACGTCCATATATATAGCTATGTTTCACACATACGCATATAGATCACAGAATGTGGTATTTGACAAGGAAAAAGAGAGGAAGGAGTAAGATGCAGCATATTTCCATCCACTACCATCCACTAGACTACTTCAGAATCCATGGTTTTCCCAGAAGCCCTTGAAGATATTTTTCTGGTCCTTGTGGGTAAATGGAGATCTAGGGCTAATCAAAAGCAATAAATCATTAGTCATAGAGCTGATCGGTAATAGTGCTCCCTGCAGTCTGATGTGGTTGACAGTTAATAGCCTGTTAAAATAGGATAGCAACCAGTATTTTTCATGCATTACCATAAAAACACAGGTGAGAGGGGCTAAAAGAGAAAAGGATAAATAAACAGATATGTATATATATATATATATATGTGTGTGTGTGTGTGTGTGTGTGTGTGTGCGTGTGCGTGTGTGTGTGTACAGGCAGATAGAGAGAGAGAGAGAGAGAGACCCCTAAAAAATACATTTTTATTATTTTATTTTATTATGTTCACCATATTTTTCTTCAAATTAAATAAGATTCTTTCATTGAATCATTTGCAATACCCATTGGCAGATATTGCCTGACACATGACAGCATTTCATTTGATTTTCTGATTGGAAAAGATTGCAGTGTGCAATACAATACAGCATTATTTTAACACCGGTTGACTATGTTTGCGAATCTTGCACTTAATCGTTAAGCAAAAATTGAGGAAAAGATGCTGATTGCATCATGGATGTGCACGGAGGCTAAATTGCCCGTGGAGGTGACCTCCATCCTCTTTAAGGGCTCCTCATTTAGCTGCAGGGGTGGCGGCTTTCACGACGGGATTTCCGCGCGGTGTCCCTGCGTGTTCCTGCATTCGTTTTGATTTGCGGGGGTCAGCGGAGGGCGTGCGTCTGACGGGCGATCACGAGGGCCAGGTGAAACGGCACTACTTTGGAGCAGCAGTTAATAACCGCAGCAAGCATGCCCTCCAGAGCACTCTTATTAGCCGGGAGGCTCGCGCGCATAACTACGCTAAGAGCTTTTACGAGACACGGCGACATCAATTAAAACGAGCGGAGCCATAACCATTTTATTAGGGTTTGGGCAGGGAGGACGGAACATACTCATTTCTGGGGAGTGGCAGACTGAGCAGGAGGGTGGACAGTACGCGTACGCGACAGTGAATTCTGCTTCTCGAGCCAAGCTACAGATGTTTGACGTCTGCGATCAATCATGACCTCACAGAAAGCGTGAGGCCTGGCCTCTTCAGTGAGGTTGTGGGTTTTTCTCACGTGAAGCCAGGGTTTGGTCCTAAGCCTTACAATGGAAGTGGATGGAGTGAACTCTTTTCGAGTTGAAATAACACTGGGAATTTTATGGCGAGTGAGTGCAAATTTTGATGTGACTGTCTGAAATGGGATTGCCAAAAAGCACCAGATTTAAATTGAAAATTAACCAGCTTTGTGTACCAGCTGTGTGTATGTGTATGTGCGTCTCACAGGGTGTGACAACACCATGCAGCTGTCCGGTATTATATCTTATATATGTGCCTGCATGAATAATAATAATTATTATTATTATTATGATTATTATGATTATTATGATTATTATGATGATGATTATTATTATTATTATTATGATTGACCTGGCATACTCTTCTACTGGGGTCCATGAGGCTGGGGAAGAGAGAAGCCACATACATGCCTAGGGCTACAAGCCACAGCATACGTATAATGACTTGTCAAGAGGCTCATGCAAGCCCCCCTGTCTCCCCGCTCTGACACAGTTACATTAATAATATGACAATGACCAAAATTAATGTAGAACATTCTATAGAAATACGATGAAGAAAAGTTTTCTGGTGAGAGTTTCAGCTTTTCAGTGCTGTGTTGTCAGCTTCTTTCCTCTGCTGTGTATAAAGCGTTGAAATTGTTTCGGCTGACACGCTCATTAGAAACTCATGCCGTCGTCTGGAACAGTGGGCTCTCACTCGAGGCTAATTATCAGCCTTCGGAGCACTGTGAAGCATTATGGGACACTGAGCCAATGCAGGAAATGATGAAATCGACTGCAGAGTGGCAGATGTCAAGACCAAGACAAATGTGGTGGAGGCCAGGAGACAGAAGATAGTTTCAGCCACGCTTTGGTCTGCTGTGATTGTTGTCTTCCTGCGATGTTGTTTAGCTTTCACAAAGAATTCAAAGCTCAGACAAGAAGTTGTGTATAATATAGAACCTACAAGTTCAAGGGAGATCCGCTATAAAAACTTAGCATGTGTGTTTATTCAAAATTGAACAAATAAAATACATTTATTTCCTTAAGTGCTTAAAAATTGACCACCATTGAAACTGAGAAGTCCAGTTTTCATTTCTTTCCAAAGTTTTACCAGAATAATCAGAAATGAGAAACTGAAATGAGAGGGCCACAAGAATATAAAAAGCAAGGATAAATAAAAGCTATGATTACTGTAAATAAAGGCAATGATATAATAGTGAAATACAATTTCTAAAAAAATAATAATTATGGTCTGTGTGCGGTGATGAAAATCATGAAGCAAGTCAAGAGTATTCTTGGCAAAACACAAGGCATTTTTTTTCTTTTTTAGAAAACTGCTGAATAAATGGTCTTTTTATCAGTAAACAACACTTGATGTCTGGTTAATAAAACAATCCTAATATAGGAACTCATTGTATGAATTGTCTCTAAACATTAAATCTTCACACTAACTGAAATTATTAAATCCTCTTTTTATTTTCAAACTCCCCTTTTCACCAGCAAGCCTGCCTCTCCCGTGACAGCAAAAGCATCCTTGGAGAATTTTTCTCTTCATTTGAGCTGCGACATCACGCAGTCCTTACATCTGCCACAGTGTTCACATGTTAGTGTTTAAAGATCACAAGGGCCCACTCAACCCTAGCAGTAAAATTGATGTAATTATTATTTTTTTTATTATTAAATATAGCAGTTGACATGCATAGTGAGTCCGTTTTGGGAGCTTTAAAGACTCACATTACATTACAGTCATTTAGCAGGCACTCTTATCCAGGGCAACTTGCACAACTTTTTACATACACTAGCATTTACATTGCACCCATCTATATAGCAGGACATCAACTGAAGCAATGTAAGTTGAGTACCTTGCTCAAGGGTACAACAGCAGTGCCATACCTGGATATTGAACCTGCAACCAGTATAGGTTACAGTATAGGTTACAAGGCCAGTTCCTTACCCATTATACTGTACTACACTGCCAACAAAAGTAAGCTCAACGGACAAAGGGGAACAATCACCTGCTACCCCCTGTTTCTTCTTGAGTTCTGAATAAACCAAAATTCTGGTCTTTTCACCTCTCAAAATGCATCTGAAATGCCAAAACAAAATATTGTTTTGCCACATGAATGCTTGCCTTTCAATTAACCCTCCAGGTGAATCCATTTCACATAGATTTTCAGGTCTGCAACTGCATGAATAAAATAAACAAAATACACTGAAGCAACACGTACATGCAGGTTCCACTTTAAATGCATCTCATAACCTTATCCTAACCTTACCCAATGAGCTTAAAGAGAACACTTGTCCTAGATCATAAGTCATTGCTCCTACTCCGAGACACTGTATGAATATGGGGCCTGGACCATGTATAATTTCAACAAAATGGTGGTAAAATCATCTGCATGCTTGCTGGAAACTTCTAATTTGAAAGTACTGTCCCCAGTCCTGTGCCAACCTATTGTATTCCTAATATAGTGTCATGGTCCTGTTTTCCTGTCTGTGTTTCCCTTGTTGGGCCGCCAGATGGCGGCACTTCTGTTTTGTGTCCTGCTCCCCCCCTGTTAATTGTATGATTGTTTCATTGTCTCGTTATCCCATCATTGTTCCCACCTGTCTTATCCCCTCCTTCTGGTTCGATTGTTTTTTGAGTTCACCTGTGTCTTGTTACCCCTGTCTATTTAAGTTCTCTGTTCCCTTGACTCGGGTGCTGGTTCCTTGTGTTTGTTCCCGATATCTGTTGGTTTCAAGCGTATGTACCTGCCTGTGTTTGTTCTGACTTGTGTTTTGTTTGACCTGCCCTTGTCTGCTACCTGCCTGTGTTCTGCCCTGCCCATGTTTGTGAGTTCCTCTTGTTTTCTGTTTTATTTAGATATTTTTTGAGTTTGTGTTTTTGCCCTTCGTGTCCTTTCTGTTCCCTGTTTGTTTGCCTTATTTAGATTTTTTGAGTTTGGGTTTTTGCCCTTCGTGTCCTTTTCTGTTCCGTGTGTTTGCCTTTCTGTAAGTAAAGTCTTTGTTAATTTTCTCCCCTTTGAGTTTCGTGTTTTTTCCACTCTGCGCCTGGGTCCCAGCACCCGTACCGTCACAGAAGGAACCAGCCAGTTTGGGACCCAGCAGAGGTTTTTTTTTTTTTTTTTTTTTTTTTTGTTTAAAATGCCATCGGGGTGGTGGGAGCTTCAACCTCCCAGTGCCCGGGGCGGGCGGTCGCGGAGGCGCCGTGGTCGGGCTGCCTCCCGGTCGGCCAGACCTCCAGCTGATCAGCCGGCGGATCCTGACCCTTTTGAGGGGTCGCGGCTTGCAATCTTCCCAGGGTCCGGCCCGCGGGGGTCCCGCCGGTCCCGTCCGGCTGCCCAGCCGGGTTCCCTACAGCTGTGGTCTGTGTTCTTGTCCCCTGCCCAGCCCAGATGGCAGGGCCCTCGGCCTGCTCCACCCCAAGTCCCAGAGGGACCTTCACGGCCTGCTCTACCCCGAGTGCCGGAGGGACCTTCACGGCCTGCTCTGCCCCGAGTGCCGGAGGGACCTTCACGGCCTGCTCGGCCCCGAGTGCCGGAGGGACCTTCACGGCCTGCTCTGCCCCGAGTGCCGGAGGGACCTTCACGGCCTGCTCTGCCCCGAGTCCCGGAGCGGCCTTCACGGCCTGCTGTGCCTCAAGTCCCGGAGCGGCCTTCACGGCCTGCTCTGCCTCAAGTCCCGGAGCGGCCTTCACGGCCTGCTCTGCCTCAAGTCCCGGAGCGGCCTTCACGGCCTGCTCTGCCTCAAGTCCCGGAGCGGCCTTCACGGCCTGCTCTGCCTCAAGTCCCGGAGCGGCCTTCACGGCCTGCTCTGCCTCAAGTCCCGGAGCGGCCTTCACGGCCTGCTCTGCCTCAAGTCCCGGAGCGGCCTTCACGGCCTGCTCTGCCTCAAGTCCCGGAGCGGCCTTCACGGCCTGCTCTGCCTCAAGTCCCGGAGCGGCCTTCACGGCCTGCTCTGCCTCAAGTCCCGGAGGGTCCCCCAGAACCGCCTCGAGCCCCGGAGAGGCCCCCAGAGCCGCCTCGAGCCCCGGAGAGGCCCCCAGAGCCGCCTCGAGCCCCGGAGAGGCCCCCAGAGCCGCCTCGAGCCCCGGAGAGGCCCCCAGAGCCGCCTCGAGCCCCGGAGAGGCCCCCAGAGCAGCCTCGAGCCCCGGAGAGGCCCCCAGAGCAGCCTCCAGCCCCGGAGGCCTCGCCTGCTCTGACCCTTCCGCGGAGGCCGCCTGCTACACCCAAGTTTCGGGCTGTACTTGTGCCTCGAGCCCCGGGGGGGCCTCCGGAGCCGCCTCAAGCCCCAGGGGAGCCTCCGCAGCCGCCTCGAGTCCCGGGGGGGCCTCCGGAGCCGTCCAGAGCTCCGGAGAGGCCTCCAGAGCCGTCCAGAGCCCCGGAGAGGACAACGGTCCCATGTGTTGTCCCGCAGGGGCCGCCGCAGACTGCTCTGGCCGCCCCGCAGGCTAAGCCGCCTGCCTTGCCCCCTAGCGTTCGTGCTCCCCCTGGCGTTCGTGCTCCCCCTGGCGTTCGTGCTCCCCCTGGCGTTCGTGCTCCCCCTGGCGTTCGTTCTCCCCCTAGCGTTCGTGCTCCCCCTAGTGTTCTCGCGCCCCCCAGTGTCCGTTCTTCCCCTAGTGTTCTCGCTCTCCCTAGTGTCCACACCTTGCCCCCTGGCGTTCGTGCTTCCCCTGGCGTTCATGCTTCCCCTGGCGTTCGTGCTCCCCCTGGCGTTTGTGCTTCCCCTAGTGTTCTCACGCCCCCCAGTGTCCGTTCTTTCCCTAGTGTTCTCGCTCCCCCTAGTGTCCACACCTTGCCCCCTGGCGTTCGTGCTTCCCCTGGCGTTCGTGCTCCCCCTAGTGTTCTCGCTCCCCCTAGTGTTCGCCCTTCCCCCAGTGATCGTCTCTCCCCCGGTATCGTCGCTTCCCCCAGTGGTCGCCTCTTCCCCGGAGTCTGTCCTCCCCCCAGTGGTCGTCCCTCCCCCGGTCTCGTCGCTCCCCCCAGTGGTCGTCTCTCCCCCGGTGTCGGTCCTTCCCCCAGTGATCGTCTCTTCCCCGGAGTCCGTCCTCCCCCCAGTGGTCGTCCCTCCCCCGGCCTCGTCACTCCCCCTGGTGTCCATTCTCCCTTTGGTGTTCGTCCTCCCAACCGTGTGTCCGTGTGTTCCCCGGCCCCCCTGTCTAATTGTCTGCCCGCCTGTTTGTCTGTTGGTCTACCCGTATGTGTGTCAGCCAGTTTGTTGGCCTGTTTGTCTGCCCCCCAAGCCGTCAGCCCATCGGCCAACGTGTTTGCCCGCCTGTCTGCCTGTCTGTCAGTGTGCCAGTCCGCGTGTGTTTTGTCTTGTTTGCCTGTGTGTCAGTCCCTATGTCAGTTGTTGGGCTCCCCCCTCGCCTTCCCTGTCTGCCTGTCCCTTTGTGTGTCCGTCGGTGTCGCCGTGTGCCTCCCCGCCTGCTTGTCCCTGTGTCTGTCCTTGTAGGTCTCCCGATTGTGCCAGTATCTGGCAGTCTGTTTCCCCCTCAGTCTTGTCCAACCCAGTCCAGTGTTGTCGTGCCCCGTCTCAGTCCTGTCCTGTATGTCTGCCTTGCCCCTGTCCAAGTCCCCCCTGGTTTCCTGAGTCCCCCTGTCACCCGAGTGCGGGCCCTGAGTTTTCCCCCCGAGTCGCCCGATGTGCGGGCCCTGAGTTTCCCCCGAGTCGCCCGATGTGCGGGTCCTGAGTTTCCCCCGTGTCGCCCGATGTGCGGGCCCTGAGTTTCCCCCGTGTCGCCCGATGTGCGGGCCCTGAGTTTCCCCCGAGTCGCCCGATGTGCGGGCCCTGAGTTTCCCCCGTGTCGCCCGATGTGCGGGCCCTGAGTTTCCCCCGTGTCGCCCGATGTGCGGGCCCTGAGTTTCCCCCGTGTCGCCCAGGTCCTGCCCAGCCCTGAGTCTCCCCGTGTCGCCCGGGTCCTGCCCAGCCCTGAGTCTCCCCGTGTCGCCCGGGTCCTGCCCAGCCCTGAGTCTCCCCGTGTCGCCCTGTTTTCCTAGTTCCTGAGTTTTGTCCCAGTTTTCCTGTGTTCTGTTTTCCCCCGTCCTCCTGTTCCCCCGTCCGAGTCCAGTCCCGAGTCCTGTTCCCCCGTCCGAGTCCAGTCCCGAGTCCTGTTCCCCCGTCCGAGTCCAGTCCCGAGTCCTGCGTCCCGTTCCAGTCCTGTGTCCAGTCCTGTTCCTGTCCAGTCCTGTTTCTGCCCTGAGTCCTGTGTCCAGTCCTGTTCCTGTCCAGTCCTGTTTCTGCCCTGAGTCTGTTTCCAGCCCCGAGTTCCCATCCAGCCCCGAGTTCCCCTCCAGCCCCGAGTTCCCCTCCAGCCCCGAGTCTTGTTCTTGTTTTGTTCCTGTCCGGCCCAGTCCAGCCCCGAGTCTTGTTCTTGTCTTGTTCCTGTCCTGTCCAGTCCAGCCCTGAGTCTTGTCCTGTCTCTAGCCCCCACCCTCTGTTGACTCCCTCCCCGGGTCGGCCTCCTGGGACGTCAGGAGCCGTCCCTTGGGGGGGGGGTACTGTCATGGTCCTGTTTTCCTGTCTGTGTTTCCCTTGTTGGGCCGCCAGATGGCGGCACTTCTGTTTTGTGTCCTGCTCCCCCCCTGTTAATTGTATGATTGTTTCATTGTCTCGTTATCCCATCATTGTTCCCACCTGTCTTATCCCCTCCTTCTGGTTCGATTGTTTTTTGAGTTCACCTGTGTCTTGTTACCCCTGTCTATTTAAGTTCTCTGTTCCCTTGACTCGGGTGCTGGTTCCTTGTGTTTGTTCCCGATATCTGTTGGTTTCAAGCGTATGTACCTGCCTGTGTTTGTTCTGACTTGTGTTTTGTTTGACCTGCCCTTGTCTGCTACCTGCCTGTGTTCTGCCCTGCCCATGTTTGTGAGTTCCTCTTGTTTTCTGTTTTATTTAGATATTTTTTGAGTTTGTGTTTTTGCCCTTCGTGTCCTTTCTGTTCCCTGTTTGTTTGCCTTATTTAGATTTTTTGAGTTTGGGTTTTTGCCCTTCGTGTCCTTTTCTGTTCCGTGTGTTTGCCTTTCTGTAAGTAAAGTCTTTGTTAATTTTCTCCCCTTTGAGTTTCGTGTTTTTTCCACTCTGCGCCTGGGTCCCAGCACCCGTACCGTCACATATAGTCCATGCTGTGCTTTTCTTTCTAAATGATATGTGCCTGAAAAATGTGTAAAAGAAGAAAAATCACATTGACAATGAAACCAAATGAACTATTTAATTAGATTACACATATATGTGAGTATTTCTATGGGGTCATAGAACTACCATTCCAATTCAGATCAGCTAAATTCATTAATTTTTTTTTTTCAGTTCATGAATTCCATCTTAAAACTGACTGACCTGAAATGGAATTGTCCTCAACATTACGGACCTAAATCCCATGCAAAGAACAGAAAATAAATACATAAATAAATAAATAATAATTGCTGAATTTGTGAAAATTATAAATTGATTTGTTGTCACAAACAAGAATCAGACTCAATATTTGTATGATATCAGATCTCAACATTATAAGCATCCATTAGGGGTGTGCCTGAATATGAATACCTTATTTGTAAATACACAAGTAATAACATGGCATAGTGGTTAGCACTGTCGCCTCACAGCAAGAAGGTCATGGGTTTGAATGTCAGCTTGGGGCCTTTCTGTGCGGAGTTTGCATGTTCTCCCCGTGTTTGCGTGGGTTTACTCCAGGTACTCCGGTTTCCTCCCACACTCAAAGACATGCATGTTAGGTGTGCTCCTGCAGGGGCCCTTGTCTCAGAACTGGAGTTGGCCCCCGGGTGCAGCACAAGAGAGGCAGCTGCCCACTGCTCCTAGGTAACTAAGGATGGATCAAAGGCAGAGGACAAATTACCCCACGGGGTTAAATAAAGTATATCTTCTTCTTCTTCTTCTTCTTCAACATTGTGGCAAATAATAAATGTGTCCATATAATTATTAAAAATGTTTTGTTATAAATAACCCCAAATAAATAGGGCAGGTTTTCTATGTTGCTGCTGTCTTGATCACATTTTCGCAGCTGCCACAGCGCTTATAAACTGAGGAGATTAGGTGGTGAGAGAGAGAAGACCACAGTTCTTGTATGTGTGCGTCCGCCCAGAGGAAAAGTTGTCTGTGTAGGCTGTCCATGTCTGGTCGGGCTGACGCTACCTTGAATGTTTTCTGTAGCCCTCATTTCCTAGACAGTGGTTATATAACTGCTGTCAATTATATAATAGCCTGATTAACAGGAACAGGTATATAGGCCCTTGCCTAAATAGCCTGTAGGTGACTTGGAGACAGGCTCAACTAGCAGGTGTAGCATTCACATGCATCACTACACCATCTCCAAGATCTAATCTAACCTGCTAAGAGTAGCATGAAGATAGAGACACAATATGCCTTTGGATATCTATGTTTTAATTGTCAAACATCTGTCCTTCATGAACTCATTAGCAGACAAGCAACACCTTCCCAGTTTCCAGTTAAACCATGCCCACTTCCGGTTTCTATCCAAATACAAATACTTCTATCAGTTGAACAAATACAGATACCGATACACTCCTAGTATCCATACAGGAATGATCACTCTTTCTTGCCTTTCTTACAGACAAAATGCATGTACACATATGCTGCTCTAGACAGTTGCTGGAGTTCTTTTATGCTGAAGTGTCATCCTGTAAAGATATCACTCCAAAACAATCAACCACTCCATAGGAAGCGGTCTGCTCTTTTCTTCAAAATCCCCTCACTTAAATTGTGCATTATAATTATCATTCTTTTTTGTTAGTTTGTTAGTTAGTTTGTGCATGTCCTTAACTGCTAATCATAATTTTCTCACTTCACGTTTCTCTAATTGTCGCTCTAATTCTCCTACCCCAGGTGACAATTATTACAACTTTCACATTTTCTTCCCTATAAACAATGTGACACGTTGAAAAAAGCAAGAAGATAGGAAATTTTTGCTAATTTTGTGGCACCCAAGACTGCCATATTTTTTTTTCCTTCTTTTTTGCGTCTGTAGTACTGAACAATTCTCATTTTTACTTTTGACAGCAGGAAATGAAATTGTGTTTAGATTTTCAAACTGTGCATCTAATTGCACAGTGCAGCGTTGTGCAGCCTGCAGCCATGCTATCCTGTCTGCACTCACATTTTTTCCCTGTAACGGATGGGACGCATGTCTGGGCTGCTTCCAGAATTTGAGAGATTGTGACCTTTATAAAAAGGTTTGGGGAAAGCATGTTTGCCCATTCAGGGCTCTGAGCTTTTGGGATGTTGTTTCAAGGGCACTGACAGTGTGTGAAGCATTGACCTCATTCACATCGGCTTATGCGAAAGTATGTATATATAAGGGCTTTGAAAAATGACAAACCATGTAAAGCAAGAAGTCTATTTTGAACAGTTTTATTTCAAGGAATACGGACTATTGATCCCTGTCTGCGTCAGTTTCCCCTGGGTACTCCCCCCGGTTTCCTCCCACAGTCCAAAGACATGCAGATAGGCCGATTGGGGACCATAAATTTCCCATCGCCCTGCGATATATTGGCGGCCGTTCTTGGGTGTATTCCTGCGTCTCACCCAAAGCACGCTGGGATAGGCTCCAGCACCCCCTGCGAACCTGCTCAGGATAAGCGGGTATAGATAATGGATGGATGGACAGATAGATTATCATTATTGTTACAGTATAATTATTTGGAATAGTAGTCATTAGTAGCAGTTGCTCATATTTACCACTAAATAAAGCCTAAAACAGCAGGTTTAGTCATGAAACAGGTGACCGATTGCTGAAGAATAATCATCACTCCTTTCTTTCACACCATTGTTGAAAACCTCAGTGCGACGCTACGGGAGATATGCCTTCCTTTCTCCTCCTCACCTCACAGATGTTCAGGTGAGTATAGGTGTTCAGGTGTTCAGCAACCACATAGCCACACCACCCAGCGCTCTCATTACTCCAATCCCTCGGCTGCCACACGCAGGCGGGGCCGTGACACGACACCTGTTGCACCGTGGGACAGGAGCTCCTCCTCTATCAACAAACCTGCGTGAGATCGCAGTCTCGCTTGGCTGCTCTCTCAAAGCTATACAGGAAAAAAAAAAAAAAAAAGAATAATCAGAAGCCTTTACTCTACTCAAAGCATATCGGTAATACTGATCCAGTTTCCATTTTCCTTTGGATCAATACCGCAGAAGTGGAACGTTGGACACCTTCCCATTAACAGGTCATCCGCTTGCACTTCCTCTCGAAATATAACCCAAAAACATTTCATTTGTATGGAAGCCTTACCTCCCCTTAGCAGGACCGCTCTCGGGGTGACACCCGTTTTCCCGCTTCCCCCCCCGTTGCCATGGAAATTCATTTAGTTAAGTTAATGCCAGGGTGAGCCTGGGCCTCTGAATCACATTCGACGTGGAGGCATTATCACCCGTGCGCTGAGAACAGGACATCGCCATTCTCAAGGACATTGGCCCTGTCCCTTCTGCTCAGGCTTCTTCCACTGCTAAGCAGTCACGACTCAAACAGATTTCTAGAAACTTCTAGATTTCCGAAAGTCACAACTCCAGTGCTGAAAAATAAAGAAAAGATGCAGACAATTATGAAGCTATTATAGTTGTTTACATCTCAGCAGGCACTCTTCCGGAGTAAATTACACAGATTGCATTTTTACAAAAAAAAAGGGGGAAAAAATTCATACAGCTGCATATTTTTCTGAAACAGTTCAGGTTAAGTGTCTAGCTCAAGGGTGTGATGGGCAGCTTCGCAGCTGGGAAACAAACCCACAACCTTTTAATTCAAGCGCGGTACTATTATTATTATTATTATTTTTATTATTATTATTATTATTATTATATTACACAGTAGTAGTAAAATGAGTACTGGTAGCAGTAGTAGTAGTTACCATTTGATCATGTCTTTCTCAACAGTGAAGGATTGTGATTGGTGTGATTGTCAGTGTGTCATTGCTAGCACATGGAACCTATTCCTGTTTTGCAGAGCCCTTACAGAAATTGCCCTCCTGTATTAATATGCTTCAGATTTGAACGATTAATAAAGGCATGCAGCAAATACTTTCAACGATATGTGGTATTTCACACACACATACACACCACACACAGCATATATACATATATTTATAAATAGTGTATATGTCCATGCAATCATAGATATACATACATACATAAATTCATTAAATGGTTGAAATATATTGGAACTCCAAAAGTCCAAAGTGGGTCCAGGCACACTCAGAAGCAACTACTAATCTCCATCACCTATTTTTATTTTATTATAGATAAATAGTAAGTTGGGGACACATAGCCCGCTTATGGATCGACAGTCATTCATAAATAAAACAGTAATTCAGATCTGGAGCCACGGGTGAGCTCACCACACCTCCCAAAATAAAGAGAAAATCAATAATCATCTGTAATAAGGTCGACAGGATGCCATTTGATAAATCATTTTAATGAAAATTTTAGAGGGGCTGACCCTCGAGTCAGAGGTGGGGCTGGCGGGTTCGAATGCGTAACACCTGTAGGTTTCGGCCGCGATAACTTTCCTCTCCCCTTGAAAAATTCAAGTCGCCGTACATTTCCACGGCGGCGCGGTGATGTCGCAGCAGTTTGATAACATCAGCCAGGTCAGCAGATCTACTGACAGCCAGCGTCCCCCCCGGGGCCGACGACGCTCTCCAAATTTAAACATTGCCCTCACGCGATGTTCGAAAGCGCGCTTATTCCCTCTTTCCCCCCCACCCCCTCTCCCCAGATTTCAGATGGGGGACCTTTCACAATCTCTTTTCGACACTTGTCATGTCTGCTCTGATCCATCGTCAATAACTCCAGTAGGGTTTCGGAATTCCCATTCTAGCCAGCTCGCATGCCATTCCGAAGAGGCTCCGGTCATCTGTCTTCCTCTTCCGGGGATCGCTGTGTTTGTTCTGAACTCTCTTTCTGTTCTGGGGCTGGGCTACCTGTGCACTAGGACTTCAGAGGAAACATGCAGATAAATAAGTATATAGAAAAAAAAACAGTGTTCAAAAAATACTGGAGGAAATGTCAGGTAATGTACAAATCATTTTTATACTTGCAATCATGTTCCCATTCAGTCCGTGACACAAATACAATTATTGACTGGAACCTCACCTTTACCCCTCTCCCCATTGACCTCGCATCCGCACAACAAAATGGGGTCATGCTTATTGGCAGGAATAATCATAGTGGCCACGGTTCTGTGTGCCATTATATTAGCTGTCATTGACAGGCAATTTATTGATGCATTGACATTTCTATTGCCCTGCACTGCGACCAAAATGGTTGTATGAAATGAAATTAAACAATATATTTAAAACAGGAAAAAAGAAGATGACCTTTCTTAAAGAATATATGTGAGTTTTGTTCAGTCATTCAGAGATGTGTGGAATTATAGTTTGCATGGTGGTGCAAGGTGGCGCAGTGGTTAGCACTGTTTCCTCACAGCAAGGTTTGAGTCCTGGCTGGGGCCTTTCTGTGTGGAGTTTGCATGTTAGCGTTTCCTCGCAGAGCCCAATGACATGCAGGTTAGGCAAACTGGAGTGAGTGATGTGTGCCCTGAGATGGATTGGTCACCTGTCCAGGGTGTGTTCCTGCCTCTCGCTCAGTGCATGCTGGGATAGGGCCCAGCCCTCCTGTGACTCTGACCAGGAATAAGCGGGTTAGACAATGGATGCATGACAGAACTCTACCAAAGGCAGAAATACTCTGAAATTAATTGATGATGCTAAATGGAGAAAGTTTAAGGTAATTTGGTTGCAATATATTCGGTAACTCCAAGCCTTTGGCTGATGCGCTTATTTGGTTTTTTTTTTTTTTTTTTTTTGCACTGTTCATTTATCTGATTTATATGTATGTGACATACCTCCAGGCTCGAAAGAGTCACATATATGTGTGTGTGTGCGTGAGAGAGACAGAGAGAGAGAGAGAGAGAGAGAGAGGGGAGAGAGAGGGAGAGAGAGATAATGCAATACCATTAGACATCTCTCGGAGGTAAAGGTAAAACTGAAGTGATCAGATTAACTAATGCCAGTTGAAAAGCGGTCCTTCTCACCCACCCATAAAGACTTTTTCCCTGTTTCCCACCACAGGCAGTGGGGTTGACTGGAAGCAATGTTTCTTATTAAGTAGGTCATCCCTGATGGGCGGGAGAAGATGGTGGTGGTGTGGGGGGGGGGGTCTCACATTGGCCCCAAACATTGCTCTGCTCTGCAGAAATTGATCGGGCCCATGCATTAGCAGATTGCGTATTGATAAGTGTGGGATTTATAATGCACTGATGGTAGCAGTCTTGAAGTATAAATAAATTAATATGTGTGTTGCCCTGTTGCAATTCAGCTGTAAAACTTAGATTTACCATCCCATTTGCATGTTTGTCTATTTTAGTCTCAGTCCTTGTGCATGTAGTGTACATACAGTAGGTATATACTGTACACACACATCTGCACATGCTTAAAACAATAAGTAAACTGCACACGATGCACAATGTGGTCAATGGTGTTCAGGGGAAATTATTAAAAATATTACTCTTTGACAATAATAATAATAATAATAATAATAGATATATGACAGACTTGCTCTTCTGCATTTGACATGCATGCCTCATCACATTTGAATACTTGGTAGGATTGTCGCACTCGACAGCACCAATTGAAAATAGCATATAGAGGAGCAATTACAGAACGCAAATACACTGAATGAATATTGCTACAGAAATGCCCACAGTGAACCAGCCCCATTCAGAAAGATAGCACCTCGCATAGCGCAGTGTCCCTGGCACTGCAGTGCTAGATTTGATGGATAAAACCGGCATCCTCCGGGAAAACAAAACACCTCTTCCAGGAGCCATCTGGCTTTGGCCATCTAAGTCAGAGCCATCCAAGTCCAACCCCAGAACAAAGATTTAATATTCCCCGCATCTTCGAGAGTTGGAGAGATTACATCATGATGGTGCTATTTTTATTGATGTTATATTCTACCTGTAATACAGTGTGAGTGTGTGTACTGACAGGGCTCGGTGCGATGTAACAGAAGTAAGTTTTATTGGAGAATGCATGGACTGCGGTGATTCATTTCAGTCTGCTCACAGTGCCTCCCAGGGAGAATATCTCCATACACTGTCTGAGTCTGCTATAGATAGTGTCACCTAAGAAACAGGCTCCTCTTCATTTCCGGAGAACTGCTGTGTGTTTGTGTAGTGCAAATGAAGCTGAGGGCCTCAAATAAAAACCAGTAATGACAAGGAAGTCAGAGAATGTTTTAGACAGGTTTGAGACAGCTTTCAAACTCATGCTCAAAACCAAATGACTGTCAGTCCATGTTGATAATTATCACTACATTTATTTTTGTGGCTGAAATATAAAACTGTGTCTTGTTATCATTAACAAATCGCTGAGGTCATCTACACACACACACACACACACACACACACACAAGCAAGCATGCACACAAACACACACACACACACCCGCACACGCAATGTGCATGTTTTTGTGCGTGACACACATGGCTGTTGCTTGAGTTGCTCTGAGTCACACCCCATGCTTTCAAATCAATGTTTTTTATCATGAAAAGTGAAGTCATCCGTGACAGGCTCCATTCTGAATTAGAAACTCAAAGCCAGCATGACAAGCACATTGACACCACCACCTCCCCCCCCCCCCCACACACATATACCCTTTAGCTCCATGCTATAATCAATACCATTCTGAAATATGATCAATGCAGTGGGAGTGTTATCAATGTCTGTGGTGCCAAAAATACAGTTAAATAGTCAAGAGTCTATCGGCACATTCCACGTTTGTTTGATTACTAAAATGTCACAAGGCCTGAACCTGAACCACGGTCTTATAAACAATACATCCAGAAAAAGTTATATGCATTATTATTATTATTATTATTATTATTATTATTACTTCACTATGGAGTACACACCTGCATCTCACTCTTCTCAGAATTATTATATTGTGCAAATGAGGAACGGTGCAAATGCTATTTTTAGAGAAGAAAAAGCAGGAGGGGTAATTAACCTTACACATCTGTAACTGGGGTTTTCTGGAATAGGTGCCTTAGTCTATTCTGCGATTGGTTGATTGCGACCTTAGGTCATTTTATATCGAAGCAGATTTTGACTATCTCTGCATGACGTTTCTCTGTTCCGTGCAAAAATAGCTTTTCTGGTCTGTCACCTTTTGTTCTGTCACTTATTCTGAGCACATCTTCACAGGTATTTTCTAAGAAGTACACCACTGTGAGGGATTTCTAAGAAGTATGTCCCCGTGAGAGATTTCTAATTAATGCTTCAGAAACTGACCCAACAATAAGCAGTTATCTGTACTTATAGTACAGAGGTGGACATATTTTCCATAAAACTATAAAATATGCACCCTGCTTTCACCTACGCTCTAAAATGTATATTCCAGTTTAAATTTGGAGTAACCAAGGAAAGCCAGCAAGACCTCAATCTATGTGCCTGCTCATTAATCGCTTCAGAGTAATATCCACTGACTCTTAATAATGTCATTTCTCAAGCAAATTCAGATGAAAGGCTCTTAAATAAATAATACAAAGCTTCCAGTGTTTTTTATGGGTGAGGGAACCCCTTACCGGCAACCATATTTCCTGAAGTTTGTGCACAAGTTAGACTTCTTGGAAAGAATATATTATCGTCCACCCCATCCATGTTGGATCCCAAGGTGCAGTGAACAGAGGCAGGACTGCCCATTATCTTGGGTTGCTAGGCCTGAACGAACGAGCAGGGCCACACCAGTGTTGCGAGGGGGTTGTTTTTAACGCCGCTACAGTCACGCACTCTGACTCCTTTGGGTTAGCTCTTTTTTTATTTTTTTAAAAAACTTTTTTTCACATTTAATTCAGTCCTTTTCCCCGTGGCCTGCAGGTCCTCCATCTGGCTTTTTGTCTTCCTCCTCTCTAGGCCTAGCTTTGTCTGCTGAATTATTCCAGAACTTTCTCAGCTCCACAAGGGGAATATGTAATCCTCATGTATTTTTGACTATCATGTAAAGGAAAGTACAAAGACCAAAATATGTTGTTCAATCCCTTATTAACCTTTCAGCACACTGTACTTGCCTTTCCCGAATGTCTAAGGGATAAAGCTTCTGCCAGACGCAGCATCTAAAAACAGCCATTTGAGAAAGGACGATTTCTCATAAGCAATGCAGTCAACAAAGATGAAAATAAAATTAAAGACAGAACACCAAAGAGACTATATTTATTGCCTTCATGCAAGTTGCTGGATGCTTCATAAAGCACTGATGATACAGTGACATAGATTGTAATGATACATATATCTGATTGAAGTATACAAGTGGGGAAACATTTATTATTGCAAACATTTATGAATAAAAAAATGAATCACATGCACATGAACGCACACACGCAGACACGCACACACACACACAGGCACACACATGAACACACGCACGCACACTATCCTTAAATAGCATATTATTTTAATGCATTAAACATAAAGTCTGGGGAACTGCAGAAAGTAATATTATTTCAAATTTGGGAAGCAATGTCAGTTGAATGGTTGGAGTGAGTATTTGGACATTGCAATCATAATTAACTAAGCTTTCATCTAAATGTTTCACAAATGTTGAGAAAATTTCTGAAAAATAGACAAAAGAAAATAAGAATCAGTGCATGTTTCCATCAACAACTGTAACAAGAATATTTTGAAGAAGGAGCAACAAGATTACGAAATCAAAAGAGTGCTAGCCAAACATAGTTAAGGAGATTTCATAAGACATAGTCACCCCCTCAGTTATACATGGCTGCATTACATGTAACCCAGAGACATTGAAGTGAACATGCGATGGTCTATTTAATGACATTTGTTGGGCCTCCTGGAGGGGAAGCATGTGACTTTGGTCCTGGTCACATCATCATTTATTTGAAAAATCTGTTTCCATTACCCTTTATCGCATCTTCTCTTTATCAACACGATAAAGCAATATTTTGTGATTTTATCTAATTTCAGGCAGCTATTTATGCACAAATTTACATTAAAACAGTTTTATGGAAACTCCATTAATGTAATGTTGCATTGAATGAGAGCACCTGTACTGAGTTTTGTTTGGACATACACTGACTGATTCACCAGCTAAGCGCATTATAAATGTATTGTTCATTCAATCTCCTTTACAGAAGGCATTTCTCAGGCTGGTGAGCATTTGAAACACAACAGCAGCTGTTTATGTATTCATTTACCTTTGAATTATGGGGAAAAAAATGTTTTTTTTTTTCTTTCTTAATCTGCTGAAGAGAATAAGATAGGATGCATTTCAGCCATTTATCTACACCTTGAATTTGGAAAATAACAAGGATTAATGCTTTTTTTTGGTTTGTTCAAAATGTGTGTGCGCGTGTGGGTGTGCACATATCCATGCGCATCAATGAATGTGTTTGTGTGGGTGTTTTGTCTTACTTCTATGAATGCGTATGTGTGTTATGTGTTACATGTTGCTGACTGTAGCGAACAACCCCCTGTATTCCTCTCCCCATCAGAAGCATTATTGTTCAAGTCTATACAGTATATTTCTTTGTTTTTTGTTGACGACTCAGAGGATATCATAAAGTATTAAATCCCTGCCCCAGAAGCCTGTGTTCCTCAGGCTTACAACGCTGATACAGTAAAAAATGTTGCCAGTTCCTTCATCCTGGTCTCCCTTTCTCTCTCACTCACCTCTTTATTACTTCTAAATCGAAAACAAAGAACAAAACAGAATAAGCATTTTCACACTGATTATGCCCTCCTTGTTTCTATAGAAAATCTCTCGCTGTCTCTCTCTCTCTGTCTCTCTCTCTCTCTCTCTCTCTTTCTCTCTCCCTCTCCTCAGTCCCTGTGATATTCAGTGGCTGAAACAGCCAGGAAATGTTCAGAGCTATTTTAAGAGCCTTTCGATGTGTACCGAATAACACTGCGGAGTGTTGTTTCCATGGCTTCCTACAGGCAGTCATTCTAATTAAAGTTCTGTCACATGTCTCAGCTCAGACAGTCCTGCTAGCCGCGCAACAAATCACGCAAGGAGATACTGCACTTATGTGTTTGCCGTCGTACAACAGATGTCTGCGCATTAATTACACCAAATAATCCACGTTTTTTTTAACGATGATTCTTTGCTCAAACACATTAGCCCCTCGGAGAATACCCAGTATTTTTGCTACATCTGAAGCTGTGCATGCTAATTGATATCATTTGAGGTGATTGATATTCAAATTAAGTGAGTATTTGGAGAATTCATAACAGCAAACATTTCTCTCCTTTTAGATGATAAATTAAAGCACAAATTGGAAGATGATCCGCAGGAGACATGAACGAACACACTGCAAGCTTTTGCTTGAACAAACATGTTGCATTTCCTAAATGTGTCTGACATTCATTTTAGTCTATTTTTATTTCATTTTGCTTTTTTAATAAGATATTTGAATACAAATAATGATCAGCTACAGACTTGGAATTCTTATCCATGTAATTTAACCACTGTCATGTTCAATTGCACTTTATAAAACTATCATTAGCTGTCTATATTTTGAATATAAGGTTTTCAAAATATATTTCTTCTCTTCTGAAACAGCTTGCTTATTTATTTATTTTGTCCCCGTATTTAATCTTCAAAGACAGACAGATGCTCATCTGCGCATTAAGAGGACTGGTTTGGTTCAAATGCACCGCTGGAAATTGCGCCAGCATAAGTAATTATAACCAGCATTGTGTGTGAGCTGGCCACCTATACAGACTCATTTGTCACACAGTATCCTAGCATGCACAGAACCAGCCGGCAGTAAACATACGGCATACGTGTTTCACCTCATGCAGGTTGCTCACCTCTTTCCATGCATTTGCACCTCTCTGCAAGCCATGCAATGAATCTGACATTTTGATGTCCACCGTATTGTCTAACACCGCAAAACTTAGCACAACACAATGGGATGAGGTTTAGCCATGCTAGGTTCTTATCTGTGCACAAATGTAATAGCATGTGATATTAACTAAATTAAAGACCTCTCCTTTGTCTGGATTCACGACAAATGTAAATTGTACAAAGACAAGGTCCGTGACCAGAGGACTGCCGTCAGTATCATGTTATGACAATGTTTCAAAGTCAGTTGGCTTCTTGACGTGTACACATACACGTGTACACACGTGCATAAACACATTTACTCGTATTTTCACAAGTTACACCTCCTGAAACAAAATGAACAGCATGATACTAAAGGTGCCACAGAGATCTCTTTGTTTTACACTTTTAGTGGTGCCTTTCTCTGTGACCAAAATATGACCATAAGTGTTTTGTTTTTTTTTCTTTCTGGAAAAGCACTTCCCAAAATTTTAATGTAAGCTAAAGAACAAATCACGCTGTTTTCCTGTGAATCTTGACAGATTTATGAGAAATGCATACATTTTCTAGAAACGACTGAGTTCCAAGTGTTTACCAAAATTATTTGGTGATTGACAAAATGATCTCTGAGACCATGGACATTTCAGGAAAGATTTAAATTGAAAACACTGACCTTTAGTGCAGGGAAAACGCATCCATCACAAAGGTCTTGCTTGTTGTCAAGTTTAGACAATGCATTGCAGACTATGGATCTAGCATCCTTTCAAATGATGATTATGTCACCATCTGTTTACAGATATATATATATATATATATATATATATAAGAATGTATTGCACACAATCTTTTGTTTAAACAATCACAAAATGACCTTGGGATTAAAAGCAGAATTCAGCAGATAACTGACCTGTAGCCGTTTTCTGTATTGTTGCTGGCCTTGACACAACATAAGACTTGCCTGTTATGGCAGAGTGCACACAAAGGGTGAAGACATCTGCTAACGTTCTGCCGGCTTCCAGCGTCATGAGGTACTCTAACCTGGAGAGGACAGGCCTAGCAAGGGCGAGGGAAAACCTTCAGGTGAACTAAAGTACCACGGACACATGGAGGAATAGCTGAATCAACGCGAGAGTAAACACCATTTTACTCATTACCCAGACCCAGTACTCTGGATATGTTTGTTATAACTTATTTTTTTGACTGAAATTTATGGGGACATTATTTGTCATACTAAACAACACTTAAATTCGCCACTTCCTTTAATAATATCTTTGCCTGTTTTTGTCTCATAACTCTTATGGTATATGGCACCTGCATTTTTAAAACTGATAACACACTGCTCCTTTAGCAGTCCTGAAGCCAATGTGTCTCCGACAAGAAGGTAATTTTTTGGGGGCGGCAACACCATCCCCGTTCATTTTCAGTGAGGGATTTGTCATGTTCACAAGGCATGTTTTCATAGCTAGGGATGTCAGGCAAGCTGGTGAAGTGACCTGAAGTGTCGGAGACCATGGCGCTGGGGGATATATTTTGTAATTGTCATAAGTGTGTCTATTTGCTTGTCGAATTAATGTGATATGTACCTTAGTTTCTGAGAAAATCACACATTTATTTCTTAAAGCTGTATTTAACTAACAATGACCTATATGTTATTTAGCTGTAACAGGCTTTTATAGATCAAAACATAGTTACTCAGCCTTACTCTGAACTGCATAGTACGAACTGCATGAACCCCACCACCACCCCTACCTTAGGGACACTGAAGTCAATAATAAACGTAAAAACTAATTTTATGATTAAAAAAGTTCCTAATCTTAATTATGAGCTACTTTATGCAATGAACTCCTAATGAAATAATTAAAAAAAACACTACAGAATGTAAGGCTAACATGTTTTGTTGATTTTGTTTGTTAATACATTTTCTACCCTCTTTGTTGAAGCCGCACTTTACCTCTATGTTTGATTTGCATAAGCTTGGGTAAATTAAAGGAAAAATTGAAACGCTTCCTTGGGTGGAATACATCATTAGCTATTATGCCTTTGCTCAAACTTTGCTCAAAGTTGTATTTTGTAAAGACAAGCTCCTGCACATGAGCTGGGAGCAGTCTAGAATGATGGGGATACACAGCATCTCTTGCTATACTGACAAGTTGCTTAAGAAAAATTTCCTAGGGGGGCAGGTCAGATATTTTACAGCCACATGAGCCAGTGCTGGGTATTTCGTTAGCCAACAACCTGCGTCTGTAATGGTTTAACTCTAGAAAGCAGTGTTTTTTACTACGTACTACTGCTACACTGATGGCCAGCTGTGTCCGACATATCCAGCATCACAGCATCGATTTCTGCACTAGCAGTTACCTAGTTTCATAAATATTACAAAACCAAATATTGCAAAACAATTTTCCTAAAATAAAGGACACAGCTGAATCAATTTCAACATTTGTATTTTTAAACTATCTACATACAGTAGCTCTGAGTGTATGTGCGTGTGTGCGGACATAAAACATTAAACTACAAAATGCAAATATTCCAGTAATACTATAAATGAAGCCATATTAGTCAATTTCAGCGTATATTGAACTAGATTCAAACTGTCATCACTACAGAAGCATGAGGTAAAGAGTGGAGTGCTGGTTGCGATTCTCAACTTAAAAACAGTTACGATTTTCTGTTTTAACTTCAATAAGGACAGAATAACTGGCCTTGAGCAGGTAGCGCTCATTTGTAATTAACCAGATTAACCAAGTTTTGGACACTAAAAACAAAGGTGTCTGCTTTGTGGAAAAAAATAGAATAAAATAAATTAATGAGCCGGGAAAATGCTTTAGATTATTACTAAATGTGATATAGGGCTAAATAATATCGTATCACTCAATTTTGTTCCATAGATTATATCTGAGCTTCCATCTAACATTATAACTGCATGATCATAATGATGGAGCATTTTATGGAGACTGAAAAAAAAATTCAGACATGGTAAATGTTACTCTGATCTTCCAATATCCCCATGAATTAATTTACTGGAGTAGGTTAAATGGTAGGACATCTTAGAAGAGTATCTGTAGCTCTTAAACATGGCCTGCGAGATTAGAAACCTTTCAGATTGCAAGGGTCGCCTGAAGGTTGCCTCACTCGTAATGGGTTTTCAAGTCGTAGTAAAAGAATTTTAAGCGGTCCTGCAACATTTTGCAGCTATCAAAGTTTGAAAATGAAGTCCTCCTCTAAAAAAATAAAATAAAATAAAAAAAAGGGAAAAAGTTAATGTGTCTAAACTGGATGCCCTGTCCCCTAAAGTTAATGTTTCTTGGGGCTAATGTACTAAGTAAAGATATAAATTCAATTCAAGTAACTGCTTAGATGTTGTCTTGATTTTAAGAACTTTATCTAGGTGAAGCAGAGGCCTTGTTTCTTGTGGCTCAGATTTTTCTTCAGCCAAGGTTTTGACTATTGAAGTATAAAGCCCTTGAGACACACTGAAGATAGGAAAAGAGGTCAGGACTACACAAACAGCGCAAAGCCACGTTTTTGGTTCTGTATGCGTATACAGATTGGTTTCATGTTCCTTGGGTATCAGGGAAAGGTGTGGTCCGAAATGTGTAGTGTCCTGGCTGAAAAAGAGCAGCTTCTGTCCAGCGGTGTAATGGTACATTGATCCAGATCGATGTATTGGGTCAAAGGGCAACGATCCAATCCGATCAATACAACGTACAAAACACAACCTGTATTGTTATTAATCATAGCTAAATACTTATTTAAATGTCCATAATCGTATGCCGGTTTGCTCTCTGCCAACTGCCAACATCATTGCAACTATCTAATCGTCACTCGCACTAGAGCCGTTTGTCCTTCTGTTAAATATTACGTCGATAGGTTTTTTGCACTCTTAACCTCAATTTGGTTGTCATGTGTGTGTTGCAACAGGACTGTGTTAGCCGGATCACATTTATTGATCATTTTGATTGTATCATAGCAAAAATGAGTGATATTGTCAAATATAAAACCATTGCCTCAAGAATCGTTATTGTATCCTATAATGATGAAGCCTCACTTCAGTCCAAGGAATCTGTTTGCCTATCACCAACCTTTTTATTTTTTGAAGGAGAGTGGACTGCCACCCTTCCTTATGTATTTTTTGTTCACTTCATCAATCAAGAAGACAAGAGCAGATACAGTTACAAATGGAGATTGCATGATAACACGTGTCATGGCAGGGCATTGAATCCCCAGCTTCACATGAAGGTCCACCCCCTGCTGGAAAAATGGCCACCCTACAGATTATGTCACATGGTCTCCCCACCAATATTTTTAATGCATGCTGTTTGAATGTCCAGAGCTCACAGAATAAACTCAAAAGGAGATTAATAAACACGCTGTAAAGAAGCTGCTGGGTGGCTCAGTGTGTTAAAGCCATCTTGTAGTGTGTGGATGGGCCCCGCACTCTGCATACTGAACATTTTCGTGGTGAAAAGTCAGTAAAACGTCATCTATGTGTTCAGGTGAAAATCCGTTGACATTTCCTTGAAAGTGACGGTTTTCTAGCTAACTTGAACATAGCCAGGCTATATCCTGGTAAAACCAGAGCTACTATATTATGGATACTACTGTTTATTGATGTCTCTCAACCTAGATTTTTCTCCCCTCTTGATGTCTAGATTCCAGATATTGCTCGCTTGGTGGTATCTTAGCTGGACATTTTGCATGGGATACAATTATATTTGCTAATGTGGCTAAGATGTTCAGATGAACTCTTTTAGTAATCCTGCATTGTAGTTCTAGTTAATGATGCCGTGTCTTCCACTGTGTGTAGTAGTCCAGCCAGAACTTAGTTCATTATTATTATTTCCTGAAGAGGACTTCAAATGTGCTTTCATTGTCCAAATTAGAGGTTGAGAATGGGCGTATTCTTTATTTTTATCTCGCTCGGGAGCTCTGCTTCAGAGAAATAGTGTTACTGCCACATCTGACCTTGTGCTGAAGAGTGCAGTGTTTAATTTTAATTACCTATTGGATATCTCCAAGTTCCCCCCCAAATTGAAGAAAGAGGAACAAAACAGAATAACCTTTGCACACAATGTTTCTGTCCTCTTAATTCCTGAGGAGAATCTCTCTCTCTCTCTCTCTCTCTCTCTCTCTCTCTCTCTCTCATGTTGGGTCTCAATGAGTCAAAATTTGAATACTAATACTACTACTACTAATAATAATAATAATAACCATCACTGGCATCATCGTCGTCATCATCATCATCCTCTTCTTGAGCAAAAACACTTCCTATGAACAGTGTATAACTTGTACAGCTGTGCCTCCGGGTGTTTTCTGTCTGTGGCACAGCGGCATGCATATTCCTTAACTGTGAGTAACTCTGACATATACTGTAGTGCAGCAAAGGATGTGAAAACAGCCGCAGTCACTACGAGCCCAGACAGATGAGCCTGTGTGACTACCAGAGGCCCGCTACTGCGAGACCTTGTTATTTATTTACAGCTTTTTTGTTGCAATTAAGCCTTCAACAGCTGGAAGCCGTCCTCTGCACCCTTTCGAATTCCCACACCCATCGTAACACAAGATGCACTTGTCAGTTTAAACAATGGGTTTACAGATGCCAAGATTGTGTGGGTCCTGTCTGTGTCTGGAGTCAAGCAGATTTAGTCCCACTCAGCATTACACATTGCTTCCAAAAAAGTATGTGTGTTTGTATATGTGTAAGCAAAAGTATGTGTGCATGTGTGTGTAGGTGTGTATGTGTTGGAGGGGGTTTTCTGCGCTAACGAGCTACAAGCTACATCACGTTGGCGTGCTTGTGACAGTGTCGCCGCCCAGCCGGAGAAGCTAATGAGATGGCCAGCGTGATTGTCAGCGGCTAATGTGTTAGCGGTGGGAGCAGCAGGCGTTAGCTTCAGCTGGCGTTCTGGTCTACTCTAATATAAGTAAGTGACTCAGCCACCACTCAAAGCCTAACAGTATCTTGGACAGGGGCTTCTGAAGGAATAGTGTGTTGTTTATATCATTGACCAAACATGCCAGCAGGCCTGGTAGGGGATCAAGTTATTGTAAAACACGGACAGCTATTGGCAATGGACAACACACACAGAGAAACACAAGCAGGTATACACACACACACACACACACAGATCACATTGTGCATGGATCATTTCAGAAATGGTGGGGTTCCACCACAAAAAAGTATATATATTTTTTTGGAACTACTTCAATGCCGCAAAGCAGAGAGATCCAGTTTTTTAAATTCCAATGCGTGATATTGTGTCAGCAGGTGGAACCAGATCTGACGACTAGAGAGGGGGATTGGAGGTTCAGTTCATTCAGAAATATAACATTTCATTCTTAACCCTGCATTACCAGTGCTTAAACTGAGACACTTTCTCACATTAAGAACACCGCCCCTCCCCCATCCCTGGTGTACCCGTGGAACAAATCAAATTCCATCAGAAACCGTACTGCAAAACTACATGGCGAAGGCCATTGGCACCATAATACAGCCATTACACAAACCACCAGCATTATAGTGTTAATGTTGCATTGACACAGCGCTGAAAATAACAGAACATGCACGTCACTGCAGCACAAACTGCATGTACAGAAGCTTAAGATTTATTTTGCACAAACAACGTTTCTGTTCCCTGAAGATTTGACGACCTCTTATCTCTTCTGTATCCAGAGGCATAGACTCTGGCAAAGACTGAGTTCTTATGCTCTCTCCGACTCCCTCTGTTAATGTTTGTGTTTTATTAGAAATATATTCTGATGCTCTGTCATGAGCAGTTTGGAAGAATCTGACAGTTCATTATTTTGGTTTAACATTACCGGTCTGGATCCGCTCAAAATATTAACTGTACACAAATTGGCTATTGCCAGGCATATTAAAACTGTCTCTTGCAAAATACTGTAAGTACATGGGAATTTAAATATTATAGACAACAGTTGAACAGTAAATTAGGCATTATAGTACCATCTAGTCTCAGGTGAGACTCTACTCTTGTGCCCTTGAGCAAAATATAGCTATATTGCCCAAGGCTGTCTGGCTTTCAGTAATTACTCTGCTATATAAATGATGGCTTTGTAAATGCTGTACATTATGATGTAACCCTGGGTTACCTTGGGAAAAGGTTTTTTTTTATCCTAAAAACAAACGAATACACCTCCTACAACAGGTGTTGGGGTTAATTCCATTTCAGTGTTTTTTATGTCAGGAAATGAACTGACATGATACTCTGTGAGGATGTTCTCCAGTGTTAAATTGCATTTCAGTTCATTAACTAAACATAATTTAAATTAATTGAAATGGAATTGACCACAACTGTTAACTACACACACACACACACACACACACACACACACACACACACACACACACACACACACACATATATATATATATATATATATATATATATATATATATATATATAAGAATAGGACTGCAAGATGCACAAAAGACAAAAAAATTACAAATGCATAAATGACAAAAATATTATTACATTATTACAAAACAACAATTGCATTGCAGCTGCTGTTTTCAATCAATTTTATCTATTTATTTATTTATTTGCTTGTTCATTCATTTATTTATTGAGGTGTTGAGGACAATCACAATTAAATTCTGATATTTTGCCAACGCTGTGCCCATTGCATTGCACATGTTTTTAGCGTTAATTTACAGCATTGTAAATTATATACGCCACAAATTTGAGGTCAGCGCCTGCCAATGACTTCTTTCTGGCCAACAACGCCACTCCTTCCCTTATCAGCGCTCAGGACAATAAACGGCAGTAAAATAAAAGGAGCCTCCCCATCCCCCAATCACTTATTACATAGTAGCCCACACCATTAAACTTTTTTTGTTTTTTGTACTTTCTACAGTTACCCGATCTCGGGTAGTAGTATTTTGAATGTTTGCTTATCTGAACAGCAGTAGTTTTACTTTAAAGTCAATCAAGTTACAGAACAAATTAAACAAGACTGTAACCTTTCACATGAGCAGTCATTGGTGTCGATGGGTCCAGAAATTCCCAGGTAATCTAACTGCGTACTGCCAGGGGGCGCTCTGCATCACAAAGATCGTGTTGATGGTGAGTGACTGCATGCAGCCAAAAAGCCAGCTAGTTCTCCTAACAACATTCCATTGTGCTATAAAACGTAATGGAGAAAAAGGTTTTAAGCTGTGACAGAAGTATTTGAAGAGCTTGAAAAAGTGGATCTCAATTACAGGCTTCGTTTTCATGTTTATAACATAGAGATTTGCTCAAAGGTGGGGTCCTAGGCAACGTTATGGCCCCACTGGAGGGCATTTAAGCTCACTGAAAAAGTGTTTTTACTGTTCTCTTTATTATTTCTTCTTATTCCACATAAACATTCTTCACGCCATGCTTTTTCTGCAAATAGCATAGGTATATATGGATATGTTTTTAGATGTTTACGATTTCACTTTGGATAATTATCCATTGATTAACACGTTCAGAATATGAACAACACACTTACCATAGGTGCAGAACATCTATCTCTCTCTCTTTCGCAAAGCTTCTAATAGACAAATTATCTGGCAATAGGTGGGTGACGATTGCAGCAGTAACGTTCGCAACAGCGAAGTGCGTTCAACCTGAAATAATATTCATTTTCAGTTTCCTGCCAGTTAATGCACATATTTCAGCATTGAACACAATGCTAATTTCTGTAAGATGTTGACACTGAAAAGATGTTAGAATTGATTCTCCTCTCTTATCTGTTAAAAATATGCGATTTTGAGTGAATATCTGTTTATGTGGTGTAGATTATGTGTTCAAAACAGTATCCAAAATATGCACTTTGGAGTGGTTTTGGGGCGTCTTGTACAACCCCTTGCAAAATGTCACAGCTTTTAGTTATCTACACAATGTTTTATTTTTTATTTTTTGCAGTGGTGGGAAATAGGTTGGGGGTAAATGTTTAATAGTAATTTTGACGTTAATTTAGATGTGAATTTTGTGGGGGAAAAAAAAACAGGACAGTTGCATTTTTATGTACATTTTGTGTACACTATGAATAATTCTTCACATTCCTAAATTTTGATACATAGTCATGATGGCACATCTTGATGACTATGTAAGCTCTCTGCTGTGTGTTGCCACAAAGAGTAGTACACCCAGGTGAAAATTGCCTTTATAAATCCTTCGAGCGGTTAAAGGTTTGTTTTGACTGGTCAGCTTAAAAGTGTAGACTGGAGTGTGCTCTGTTTTGTGCCGTGGTCAAACTTATTTGTAGTCATAATACCATTCACAACAAAACAGAACACTCCTATGTAATGCAACATGCTCTATGTGCTATACCACATCAACCGAAAAAGCATTTTCTTTAGAGAATAGTTCTGATACAGCCTACGATGTTTACTCTGCAGCACACAGTAATAACATGAAAACATTTCAAAAAGCAATAAGCGCACAATTGTATATTTATTTCTGATCAATCAATCACTGGGTCAAATGTCTTATATGAAATTTCATATGATGAACACAGGAAGCATATATCGTCAGTAATAATGTTTGGGGAAGTTGGAAGGAGCACGGAAATGAGAAGGAAAGTAATAAATGCAATCAAAAAGCAATAACCTGGTAGTTTAATAGAATCTGAGAGTGCATCCAAATGAAAACAGACATATTTATGTTTAATGTGATAAAAGTAAAAGCAAAACAAATTAAAAACATATCGTTCGGTATATGTTCGGTTAACCCCTTCACTGACTGACCTCTCATTGCTTCTTATTTCTCTTATGCACGTGTGTTTTCGACACTTTTCTATTTCAAAATGAGAAACGGCATATGCTTTTTTCATAATGCAATCCTTAATTCTAACTTTCTGTCGGCACACCCAGTGATTGAACGAAAACAACGATATCATGCATCCCATTCGAAACGCAAAAAGGCCGCACTTTTTTCAGGACATCGGAAGAGAACCGGGCCGTGGCATCATCGGGCTGCCGCGCGCGAGGAGCTCCGAGGAACGCTCTAATGTTTCGCATCATCAGAGCTCTCTGGAGTGGCGCGTCTCTGGAGCCTCCTCCCCCCCACCCCACCCCAAACGCGCTGCTTAATTCTCCTTAGCCGCTTTGACGTGGCGAAGGACGTCCGCGCGGGGGGAATCTCCGAAGGCGGGCGCGCTCGACGGCATGTCGATGAGCGCCGGCGTGCGAAACATCACCGCTGGGGAGCCGGGAGCGGCGCGGGGAGACCCGGCGCTCGCCGTCGACAGCGCATGAATGGTAATTGAGCGCCGTGGCGACAGCCCGGCTCATAGCAGCCAGCCCCGTTTGCCGCTGACACACCCTTTAGCTATACGCGTCCTGAATGCTGATGGCTGAGAAGCTCATCACGTTGCTTGGCAAACTATAAATTAGTTTGTTTGATGTACCTGACTGCTGTCCATATCGGCATAAGTGTTCTAATTCACCTGAGGATGAAGATTAATAATGATTATTATGAGTTAATGATTAATAATGACAATTCTTTTTTATTATTATTGTTGTTATTATTATTAGTAGCAGTAGTAATAGTAGAAGTAGTAGTAGCAGCAGTAAGAGTATTAGTAGTTGTTGTTCATTGTAGCAGCAACAGTATATTAAAACAATTTAGACACTACGGTTAACCTAACCTGCATGTTTTTGGACTGTGAGGGGAAGGAAACCTACGTGAACACGAGGAATGGAAGTCTCTGCATAGAAGGGCCCCATTTGGGATTCAAATTTAAACCTGCTTGATGTGAGGAGACAGTGCTACTATATATAGTGCTGTTTTATTATAGGAGTCCCCATGGACATGTTGATCAGTGATGAGCACTTTTTCATTGATCTTATTCATAAAGTGCAAATTAGTGGATTTTCATTTCTATAGGATTATAATATGTTGCCCATTATTTTAAATTTTGCTCAATTGAATAAATGTATCAATTACAAAAAAAAAGAACTGCAAAAAGAAAATGGCAAAAAAGTAATAATTAAGTGATTATGGGTAATTATACATTCATACTTGAATATAGCGTAGGCTTTGCATTTTGGTACAGTCAGTGATGGTTAATGGGGAGACATTAAATTGTTCTTTTTATTATTTTATTTTTTGGCAGCTATTGTAATGTTTCTGAAACAGTCGAAGGCAAACATATAAGTGTGTTGCTCTGAACAAAATAGCACCACAGGATTGGATATAAAAGCCTTTCTCACCAAAATGCCATGAATTTGTTCTTCTGTGTCCTGCTGCTGTCAGATGTTTCTGGTCAAAGATGGGGAAATCCCTGAGTGCCAAAATAATAGTCACAGAGGTGACGAGCGCATTGACTGAGATGAACAGAAGCTTTTATACTGATGGGGGTCCACTTCTGTCTATATGTGCAGCCCCGCAACCTACAGTGATACAAAATATGCTCTATTACATCTGAACTGATGAAAATAAATGCAATGTACCTCCACAAAGACAAATCGATGTATTAAACTGGTCTAAAATCTCACCCAGGCTGTGGCTTATTCTGTTAGCTCTAACGACTCAGTAGGTACAAAATAGCGCTCCGAACATTTACCCTTCAGGAGAACTTGGCACAATAAATGTTCCTGTTTTTCTCATTTTGTTCCTGTGAGATAAAGATGCTTTACTCTCTCACAAAGTCTCTCACAAAGGTTTTCTCCAGCCTGGACATAAATCAATGATAAAAAAGAAATTTATGTGGGGCTCCCAAGATGATAATGATAATTATTGTAATGATGAAGATGATGATGTCAATTATGGGGATTATAGGGGGTGTGCTGATGGTCTGATGGTAAGGATGGTTATTAGCAGTATTATTATAAAATGTGAAATCGTTTTTTTTTTTTTTTTTTTTTTTAATTGACAGATAGTTTAATGAGGTTTCAGGATAAATCAAGTGGATAGCACATGCAAGAACAGACTATAGTAATAAAAATAGCAAAATGCACAATGCCAGTATGCACTAAATGTGTGCCATGCAAATTATGAATATAATGATCAATATCTATTGGTTGCATAAGTCCCTCTTATTTTAACCAATGGAGATAAGTAATGACACTTTATAGACAAATATACTGGCTTATATACTCCAAGACAAAAGCCCACTAATACTACCAACACACTGTACACAGTACATACATCTACTGCTCTAACACTACCAAAACACTGCATACAGACTAATTTAACAGTACAAAAACCCTTCCCACAGATTAACACAAACACAAAACGATACAGACTGCTCCAACACTACCAAATCACTACATATATCTACTGCTCTACCATGACCACAACACTACATGTATATTGCTCTAGCACTACAACAACACTAATCAATGAATAATCTTGACTATGTGTCTCTGTGTGTCATTTTACACATGTACAGTATGTGTGTGATACTTGCGAAATCCACCACTCTTGAGGATCCAGTACTGTCTGAGCGAGCTTGTGTGTGTGTGCATGCATATGTGTGTGCATCTGCGCATGTGAGTGAGTTTTTATGTGTGTGTGCATCTGGGGAGACGTGATCCAAATTTGTGAAAGCAAATACATGTGTTGTGCATGCTGCATGTTCAGTAAAAACAGGTACAGCATTGCTCTTCTGCTGTGATACAGGTCCATAAACACTTCCCTACTCTACTCCCTTTGCTATCATTCTTCATAAGGTCAAGAGGAATCTATGCCCCATGTAACCATTATACAGATTTGTGGTTGAAAGTTGGCACAACTGGAGTTCAAACAGATTTGAAATAAAAATGCATTCTTTCTCTCCCCGTGCATGTAGAGAAATGTAAGACCAGGAGTAAAGTGGAAATGAATCCGTTCACATGCCCAGCATGAAAACAAGGCTAGGAAGAAAAAAGGCTGAGGCACCAAATTTGAGGCAGGCGAGCCTTGGCATGGAATGCGAGAACAACATCTCAGGTGAACCGCAGTGCTCCTGCATCACATCGACGTTCCGCGAACACGGTGAGACAGCTACTTAGGGGCGAGTTTAGCCTTGCATAAGCGAAGAACCGGAGAGCGCTGACATGACCTCACTTTTAATAATCTGTCGGTAAGGATGATGCAAGCAGTCAATTTAGATTATTTTTACACTGTATGGTTTTTCTTTCTTTTTTTGAACCAGTAGTTTCCTGTTGGTATAAATTTCTGAATGATATATTTAGTCATGCTCTTTTAGTTGTGGTTCCACAGCACATATTTCTCGTTACATCTCGTAATAATTTGCATTGTAAATAGGTCTGTAATCATACCAAGGTGCTATAGCTGAATTAATTTAAAATGGTGTGTTTGTAGATGCAAAATCTCACCTATAGAAATGCATCCGAGCATGCATATGTTTCCTATGTATCTGCACCTTGCACCTGTGCACTCACACGCACAGCACACACTCATAGTTGCAAAATGTCTTTTGATTTGGGAGTGACTGGGAGTGTTGAATGGTGCCTAGTTACAATGGATAGACAGTGAAGCACAAAGAAATGCAAATCTCACCATCTCAGCATGTTCCTTATAAAAAATACCTTTTGTTGATGAGATGTAATACACTTTGCTACCATATAAGCCACTGCAATAATGACCATGGAATGTTTGTTTATTTGTCTTCTTTTTTTTTCTTCTTCTTCTTTTTATTTGCATTTTTAATTAATATTTATAAATACGCCATATTGTTGGCCATGAATTCAAATTATATATGTTTTCTTAATCATTTAATTTAATCTATTATCCCTTCCACTTCATTAGTAAATGTGCATGTGGCTCTCTCTTCCACTGTCAGTAAAATGAAAATCAGCAAGACAATTTTGGATAATGGCATAGCCACCTAGACACTGCAGGTGCTAATGAGCACGTCTCCATACGCTAGAGTTATACAGAGCCTTACTGCTTCCCATGACGATGCCAGCAAGATGAATGTTGATTTTGTTGAATGTTGCTGAGATTTTCATTCTAAATCTTTCTTACCTTCTTTTATTTTCTCTCACTATTGAAGCATAAAAGGAGGCAGGAGAAATGTACACTTCCATGTTTTCTGCTAAAAAACACACAATCAATGCAGGTCTTCCTCTCATACTGCTGGGTGAACTTCCTCAATTTCTCCTAGAGCTAAATAAAGACCTGCTTTTCCACGGCTTATATAATAAGGACACTTTAAATAGCGCAGCCTCCGAACCAGGCATTGTGAAGACTTCCAAGCAGGTATCGTTCACTCCTATTTCATATTACTAAAATAATAAGTATAATAAGTATGATAAATAGCGTGGAAGAGAGTACACCATTTTTTTGGCTAATGACTGAATAGAAAGAGCTGCTTCGTTCACTGGAGATTTCTCAGATTTATAAATAGCTTTAGCAAATGCTCAATTGTATATATAGACCTACTGTATAGTACATGCTGGTCCATGCAATTATTCTGACATTAAATGTCATATTCAGACACCCATCATAAATGTCCATGATACCAAGTCAAGTCAAATGGATTAAAAAAAAAAAAAATACTCACAAGCTAGGATTTCTTTAAAAAAGGATCATAGCATGAAATAATTTCATAATTAAAACAATGAAATAATTGCTATGAAATGATTTCTAAACATTATTATTATTATTATTATTATTATTATTATTAGTAGTAGTAGTAGTAGTAGTAGTAGTAGTAGTATATGTTTTAATATAACTATATATTTAATATAACCAGTAATATTTTCAGATTTAAAAAAAACAACAAAAAAAAACAAAAACAAATTCAATGCAATTTTTACATTTATTTATTTACTTTCATTATATTTTTGGATTGCATGTCGATTCATGAGTGAATGAGGCTGCAATGCAGGACAATGGTTAGGAGACTGGCCGTTTAACTCCGAAGTTCTACAGAAGTGCATTTGATTCCAGGGCTGGTATGCAGTCATTGTATCCTTAAAGTAATTAAATGGAAGTGCTTCAGTAAAAAATATCCACTAGAATGAATGGATTGTGTATATAAATGTAAATTATCTAAATTGCTCTGACTAAGAGTGTCTGCTAAATACCAAAATGTAATGACTGTCTTTCTGCAAGGACTGTTTTATTATGCACTACAATGAAGTTAATGATATCAAAATTGCAATTATATATATGTGTGTGTGTGTGTGTGTGTGTAAGTGCATGTGTCTGTGTGTGCGTGTACTTTAATATATTTTTGCTTAATCCAGAAATTTTTTTTTGAACCCCGTCTCTAGAATAAGTATAGGGATGAGCACCTATTTAAAGGTATTTTAATACATATATTTCCCATTACAACATCCGGAGAATGTTCCATGGCTCAGTTCCTGTTTTTTTACACTCTTGCTTTACTTGATTAACCCTGCTTTTCGCACAGCACCACACTGGCATGGATCAAGTTTGAAAACTTTTCCTCTGAGGATGGTAATCAGGGGGAATGTGTGCCACTCTGATTGACACTCCTGTGTTTCTCTGTCAGAGAGACAGGGGAAGGGGGATGCATAACTACCGGTGACAGATAGTATTAATTCACTCAGGTATAGGAACATTGTAAGAATGTCAGACAGTTTGGCAACTTGCACTGCATACAAGATGAGAAGGCTGTCTGCTTAATAAGGACTTGTGTTCACTGCACGCAGTGGAAGGATGATGTGTGAAACTATTTTTTTTTCTATTATTTTTTCCTTTGCACGTGTAACAATGAACAAAAACAGATGTGTTTCACTGTATGAAGGGGGTGGGGAGGGGACCGATGAGACGAGTGTCACATGACGGATGATGACTTTGTGACTGACATCACGTAATGAAGGGCTAATTAGATTGCATGATGATTGGGTGATTGACATCATGCGATGGAGAGCCAATTTAATTGAAACATGGATGGGTGACTTTTTATTTATTTAGTGAATGTAAAGTTCATGAGTAGGGCCACCGGTTTGTCTCAACCATGTCACCCACAGGGACTTACTGTAAATTTGTAATTCAATTGTTATCCTCCAGGGGTTCCCATAGACACTCCAATGGCATAGTCAAGTGACTAATCATACATTTATTTTCTAATTAAGACCTGTCACCCAACAGAGAAACCCCTTTTTGGCCACTTGTATTCACAATCTCACTCTTTCGATCACTACCCATAGCTTGTGACCATCGGTGAGAAGATGAAGGTTGACTGGTAAATCGAGAGCTTTGCCTTTTGGCTCAGCTCCTACATTGCCGCCCTCATCCAATACAATGCCAAAATTGCTGCAGCCACTGCACCTAGACTGTGGTCGATCTCCAAATCCCTTTTTCCCTCACTCATGATTAAGACCCCAAGATACTTGAACTCCTCCACCTGGGGTAGTTGCTCCCCCCTTACTTGAAGGTGACAAACCATATTTTTCTGGGAAAGGACCATAGGCACAGACTCGGTGGTGCTGATCCTCATCCCGGCCATGTCACACTCAGCTAAACACCGCTCCAGTGTGCATTGAAGGTCAACAGCATCCGCAAACAGCAGAGATGCCACTGCTATGCCACTCGACTCCCCAAACTGGACACACACTCCATACCTTGGCTGAGCCCTGAGATCTTGTCCATGAATACTAAGAACAGGAGGGGTGTCAAAGCGCATCTTTGGAGTCGGACACCTACTCTGAGTGAGCACTTGCTCTAAATGTACAGGGACTGAATGGCAGGTAACAATGACCCCAGCACTCCATGCTCCCGCAGCACCTCCCAAAAGATACTCAGGGGCACACGGCCATATACCTTCTACAAATCCTCAAAACACATATAGAGTGGATAGGCAAACTACCATGCTCCCTCAAATAGAGAGGGTAAAAAGGTTGGTCTGCTGTTCCGCAGCCTGAACAAAACCTGCATTGTTTCTCCTGAACAATTCGATTGTAGCCTCTTTTCCTGCACCTTGGCGTAGACTTTCCCCGGGTGGTTGAGGAGTGTGATTCCCCATTAATTGAAAAACACCCTCCAGTCCTCTTTCTTAAAATTAGGGACCACCACCCTGGTCTGCCATTCCAAAGGCGCTGTTATTGACTTCCACGCAGAATGGAGGATTTGTGTCAGCCATTACACGCCGACAACAGCCAGCACCTTCAACGTTTCTGGTTGAATTTCATCCACCCAAGTGACATCTGCCGCAGAGATGGACTCTGAACCTCCAGATTGCTCCATTATGTTGTAAAACTACATTCTTGAAATAATGGACGTGACTGAATCAAACCTGACACTGCGTTTTCTTCCCAGGAGAGATGGGTGTGAGGTGATGATGCCACCATAGCTGCTTAGGTGGCTGCTGCTTCTGTCTTCGACTTCACATCATTTTCACGTAGATTGCATGCCAGGTCCATCCATGTCAGAGGTGTTATCTCCATTAAGTTATAAACCCATTATTTCTATGACTACAATGGGCACAATTATTGATCCCCACGCTGAAGTCAATAATCAAAGTAGTAAGTAATCAAACAGAATTTAACGTGTCACTTGTAAACATCGCTGTGAATCATTGACTTGTGCTTAATTAGTGGCAAGTACTTTATGAACTTAATTACTAAGGTGGTGGAAATTAGGTAATTGTTTGAGAAGGGGCTTTGCAAAGAGGCTATCGTGACATTTAGCTGGCGGGAAGACTGAAGAACCACGTGAGAAAACAAGGGGATACAAACTGGTGGCCCTACTCATGAGCTAAGCTGTAGCGTCTTGGTCTTCCAGTTTCATAGCACAGTTTTTGCACTGATACAAATCAGGGTGGATGTATCCGGTACTGTCTTGCTCAGAACATTCTAGAGCTCCATGTTTTCCATCCGTGTTTTTTCCAGAGGGTGTAAGTCAGTAGTCAGTTGCTTTCCTTCAGGCCACACCCCATTTAAGTGCATTGCTAGGCTCAGAGAGAAAATCATTTAAATTGAAAAAAAATGTAGAGAAAGTCTCCTTTTACTAGTTTTTCCATAGCTAAATGTTCCAACATCATGCTGCTCAAATATGTCATTATGACTCATGTACATAGTTGCAAATATCTGATCTGAATGCATGAGGAAGCATACAATCAGCGTGCATTAACTTCAGCATGGGAACAACCTGGTAATACATTTTCTCATCCTATTTCACTTTTATGTATTCTCTGAAGTGTTATTAAATTCTCAATGGCCTAATATGAGAGGTCCGGTGAAATTACAAGTTTAGTTTACTGATTAAAAGCAGCGCAGTGGTATGTAGATATAGACATATCACATGATATTGTTGATGTATGATTGGGACATGGTTTCCTTTCTTATTATGCATGCATATTATGCTTCTTTGTATTGTGTTATGAGCAATATTCTGATAGTACCTATAATATGCAGCTCTCCCCTGAAACTGGTATAAATTTATGTAGATATAAATACCCTAGCTTTCCAAAATGATTTGTCCAATTCCTAATTTAGTCCTCACAAAACAGTGATATAAAATGGCTGTACAATTAGATTAGATCAGAATATGACTTTATTAAATCTTATTATTCACCCTTAAGGCGTACATAACAATGCATAATTCACATGTAATACCTTTATAGAATACAGTGCAATAATCCACACTATTAAGGTAGCACAAAAAAGGTAGCTTTTGTTGTCATTTCAGATGTTCTAAGCAGGTACAGAAATACTCATTCAATGCATGTCTGCAGTTTCTATCAACACTTTAAAGTGTAAGATCACAAATATGTGATTGAAATGTTAACTGAACTATACCCATACTGATATAACAATCGCTACTGCTAATGGAAAGCAATGAAGTTTTTGAACACTGACACTTACAATTAAAAATAAATAAATAAATAAATAAATAAAATCCAAAAAACCTGGAGGTTCAAAGGGTTAATAACTGCTGAAATTACATATATCAGCTCCTCCCCCACCCTCACCACCCGAGGAGGGGTTGGACTTGACCTTATTCTATAAAAATTGCTGTGATGTTGCAGGCAATATGATAATGTTTCTGCCGCACCTCGGAAGCATCTGGGTTCAAATCGACCACATCGCACATCAAACGGCGGAGGTCTCTCTAGTGTGGTGCGCGAGAGCATTGCAAACCTTCTCACGTTACTGCCTTTCTCGTTACCCTGGGAAGAGGAAGTACTCAATTCGACACGTCCTGACTCTGACGAAGAAACTAATAGTACTCTTCATAATTTGTTTTCTTCCTCATCCTCTCATGTTACATTTCACGCCACAGCACATGTGTTGTTGCTGTCAATGGGTTACAAAGCTCTCTTGTCAAAAGTTTTTAAAAAATCTATGTTTGGGACATTAATGTTATGCAAATTAATAAGCTATATTTAGTTTTTTGTGTGCTTGTAGTCAGTATACTCTCTGGTGATGCTCTGCCAGGCCTGTACAGCCATCTTCAGCTTGTTTCAGGGGCTAGATGCCTTAAGTGTTCTCTTCAGCATAAGAAGCACATGTTCATTTTGATTCAGTTCGGGTAAATGACTTGAGAATTTTCTGATGTTTGCCTTTGAGAAACTCCTTTGTTGCTTTAGCAGTATGTTTCTCTTGCTGTACAATAATGGGTTTGGAGGCATTTGGTTAAATTTGAGAAGCACCAGATAAACCACTAACCACTTTGGGTTCTTTTATATCTAAAAATGTTTTTTTTTTTTTTTGCCCAGGCCTTCTGGAATCAGGGAATGAAAGAGGATAAAGAGGCAATGCTTGCAGTTTACAATCACATCATTTTGCATTTTGCTACCCACCCGATCACCCAGAACACCCCCCCCCAAAAAAAAAAACACACCAGATATATTACTAATTTACCTAATATGGGAAGGCCTTGTAGAAAACAAACTATTTGTGTATTAACAACGGATTTAAAGGCAGTTCAATTTTTTCTATTGTTCTATTGTTTTCATGTCACTTATAGTTTTGTTATTATTATAATTATTATAATTATTATTATTCATGGACCCTGATGGATACTAAGTATTTTCAATGTGAAAAGCTATATCTCTATTCATCTTTGAATTCATCTATTTAAGCAATTTGGATATTCAGACGTTAAGCATTTTGGACAGTATATCTATGACAGGTGATATGTAAAGACAATTCATTTGTAATATTATTATTCAAAACTTTACATGGACGCAATGTTTGGCTGTGATATGTGCTCTCTGGGTCATTCTGGGTAAATTCTGTCAAGGTGAAAATACTTTCTAGTTAGTATGCATAAGCTCTGCTGCATACTTGCATTTTACTGTCCCAATAACAAGAATATCCATATATTTTCACTGATCAAACATAAATTGCTTTGCAAGTGTTAAGAGTGATATTGAGCATGTTTAATCAAGAATGAAACGTACTTGAGCACACAAACACATACAACTAAAAAACTATTTAAACTGAATTATTTCTGCAATTTGTGATAAAATCTTTAAGACTTATGTATACTGTAAAAGGCATTATGACTTAATGGCTGCAATGTCAGGAGAAAATGTGAATTGAGGTTAAAACAACAATGGATTTATGAATAACAACCTCGAAAGCCCTTGCATGCACAAACCAATCATTAAAGGAATATAGATAACTATAAACACAATAAATAAACTTGAGGAAACACCAAAACAGTATCGTAAACAACCAATGCATGCCTAAAAACACTAAAAAGTTTGGGTGCGTTGTATCTGTCAAAGTGGCTCCAGCTTATTTCCTCCTTAAAACGACAAGTATTGTCTTGCTCGGGGGAAAGAAGAAATAAATACAAATAAAAAAGTTTACTGATATAGGATGAAGATATAAGGATTTTTTTCTCTCTCTCACTCCTAACTGTGGGAACAGAATGAAACCATGTGTAAAATATATCTGTGTTCTAACCATCAGGCTATAAGGTTGGTAGTGATTTATTTTATTTATTTTTATTTTTTTATTTAAGGGGTGGGAGGGGTCAAATAAGCTGTTTTAATCGAGACCACCCCTTGATTGGCTGGCGGCCTGCTGCATCCTCGGCGGATCATCTCAAACGTGCCTCTCTCTCTCTCCCACGCGCTCGCCCATGGCTCCTTCATACCCTGTCAACAACGAGCGCGATCATCTTACTCTCCTCTCCTCAAACTGCCAGGAAAAATCACCCCTGCCAAATTCTTATGTGTCTCAGACGTTTAAGTTTGACATCCCGGAGACGTACTCTGACATCGGCTCTCTCTCCCTCTCTCTCTCCCCACTCAGTGACCTAATTCAACTCTGCTCAACTCTCAGGTGCCTTCTGAAGGTAACCCCACACTCTCTGGCTCTGCTCTATTAAAAATAATAATATTAATAATAAAAGCCTGTCAAATATTGCAAAAATACAACACTGGACAAAAACATTTCAGCCACATTTTAAGAACACAAACCTGAAGATAATAAAAATGATAAAAATGATTTTTAGAAAATAATTTTCTCCTTGTGTGATTAAGCACTGTAGTAGTGCATTAGGCTGCGGGTCAGGGAGAAACACGGTGCTTACATTTTTGATGCTATTTACACGTGTTTGAATGAGCATCCTTGTTGTCAGTTTGTTTTATCTGCGGCATGAATTATTACAATGAGCAATGAGTGGGGAGGAACCACTGCGAGGATGGATAATGAAAATTAAATGACAATTTATGGGCATGTGCTTTCAAGTCTGGACGACTATGATTGTTGCGCACCTAGCTGTCAGCGGCATTAATATTTAACATTTAAAAGGAGCCTCATTCCTTATTCATTCTCAACTGAAAGCCTTTATGGCTTGTGTGCACAAATTGTTAAATAGAGAAAGTGATGAGAGGGAATGTAGAAGTAGATTGTCAGTGACAGCTGTGACTAAAGAAAAAGAAATCATTATTTTCTGACCAGTGTGCAGCATAACTGATGTGACACCAGGGTTTGAATTAAAACTTGCATTTTCAAGAAAATGTTCCGACATGCTAATGCATGTCTGTCATTATCTGTTCAGATTCATTGCAACATATGTGGGAATATGCTACAAAATACTCGTTTTGCAGTGGGGAATGAATGAGATCAAACACATGTACATTCCAACAAGAAGTGGTACAAAATCACGATGGAGTGTAACAGTGGGCATCAAATAGACTTTGCTCTGTAGTGTGTCCCCCACACATATCTTTCTAGGCTCTGATAACAGCGTACAGCAAGTCCATAATATTGTGAGCAGATTACAGCTGCATTGTGGGATATCATGATTTATTTTTAGTTTTTAGCTATTTACTCCAAGAAGTAGGGACGGAAATAAAGGACGTCTGTACAGTTAAATGCCGATAAAGAAGTTTGATTTATTGAACAGGTGTTTCGCGCCTCAGGGCTTCATCAGTGTCAGTGATAGTAACAGGCCATTTAAGCAATTCACCCACTGCTTGAGTGCGGTGGGGCTACAACTGGTCTGCCACAATAGAAAATGAAAGTACCGTCTAGTAATTGCATCCAATGTCCATGTGAACCACCTACTGTATGTAGTGACAACAGAATAAAAATTTGATTATATTGTATAATTATCAAACATTACAAATTTTGTGTTTACAGCTGTCGCTCTATTCCGTGCACTTTAAAACTGGCTGGTTAAAACCGACTTGTTCTTAAACTGGTGTTTCCGACACTGTGTAACAGAGAATAGCAGACTAGCTAACAGGCTTGCTAACTTGAAAAACCAAAACAAAATGTAGGAATTAATTAACACACTAATTTTCTGGAAAAAACTACTTATGACGTTGTGAAAACTACTGGCATTCGAGTATGACAATGAAATGACGGGTTTGTTGAAGCTTTGAAGCGCATGCCTAATACACACCTTTTTAGTCTAGTCTTCTCATAGCAGCTGCCTACATTTGACTGTGTGTGTGCGAGTATGTGAGCAGGAATGGGATAGCGCACTTTTTTGATTCTATTATTGTTATTTTACAAACTGCCTATTGTTTTAAAAAAAATATAATTTCTTCCACTTGTACTTAAACTTGACATACTGAATGAAACGTACTGTATAAATATGGTTTGATTTGATTTGGTGATCTGTCTCCGGCATGCTGTGTCTGGGTTGATGTACAGAAGCAGCTCCTTCTGCTTGCCATGAACTACCTTTTTATATTGCCGCCGAATGTCTGGGAATGTTTGTGGTAAACATAAGCACTGAGCAATGGAAAACAGTATAAACAATATGTAGGCAAATGTTTTAAAACATCTGCATTGTTGAACACAGCTCTCCTGTGCCTTACAGAAATTGAATATTTGGAAATATATTGCACATATGTGGAATGAAATTTACTCCATAGCACTTTAAAGTAATGATCAGGGGTGGAACATCCAGGTTCAGAAAGTAAAGGTCCTCCCCAGTATTTCATTCCAATCACCTGTATTTCTTAACTAGCACAATTCTATAGCCAGGAGGTAGAAGTAATTCATGAAGTCTGCTGACTGGTATTCATGAACATGAAACATATAGCGGGACTTTTAATTTCTGTCCTCTGGACTTTCCAGGGGGTCATACCTTGAGCCATACATTTAATGAGCCATGAATTTATTTCCTATATTTTTTCTGAATAAAATATGAGACTATCCCTGCATTTGGAATCTGGCCATCATTCAGTGCTCTTGGATTTTTTTTTCTTTCCATGTGTCTGTGAAAAATCTTTCCGGCAAAATCTTTTTGCTGTCCTAAAGATGTCATGATGACAGATGACAGACACACATTTCTCAGCTGTCAGATTGCTCTTTCAGAATGATGGAAAGATATTTTTGTGTGGAGAAAAAACATTTACACATTCACAAATAATCATGACACTGATATCATTTACACTGCTTAACTACATATCACTTTAATAGCACCCTGTGAACTCAGTTTTTTTTCCCCCCAAAATAAATGTTATTTTCCATAAATTCCTTTTTGTAACATGCTAGATTTCCAGTCTCTAAAGGATTCCACACAAATGCAAGCTGCCCCATGGCTTAGACCAGGGGGTGCAAGAAGCATCCTATTTGTTGCTGGATTTCATGCCTTTTATTTTTAATTAGCCCAACCATTTACACGATAGGGCACTTTACCTTTATTTATCGATAAACTCAGGAGTGGCAGCTGGAGATTGTTTTTGTGCCTCTACATCAAGTGTTTCATTTTGGGCTAATCTATAGGTTGAACTCGGGTTGGCGTGCTCAGCTAATTAGCTAATTGAGCCTAGTTATTTGGCACCCAAAGGGCAAGGGATGGGGAGGTTTGGGGTGGGCTAGGATATGGTATTACTTTTCCCTATAATGGCTGTTAGCTCTCCTGTAGTGTTGCGTATCTGTGATTGTCCCCACCCCCCACCCAATCGAGTTTTCTGTTTACGCATATTTAACACACAGAGACTGTAAAAGTCATGTCCATCCATTTAATAATACATCTCCGCTCTATAGCCGCTGCTCTTTGGGGTCCACTGAAAGTCAGTGAGTTGGTTTATTAAAGACAAAGGCACCCACTCTTGCATAATAAAACATATTGTAATGCATTGCTAGACATAACATTTTTTTTTTAATGTACAGTGCTAGAAGTTAAGCTGGCCAGTCAGAAACCTCCTGCTTGTCAGCTGACCCCTTTTTGAGTTTTCTGAGACCCCGACCCACAGCAGATGGAGCAGCAAAGACGTTGGTCGTCATGAAAACACAGACTGGAAGCTCATGATGCACCTGCATTTTGTCGGTCTCCAACTGAGACCCTTGGGTTCATTTTATTTATTTATTTTTATTTTTATGGTACCTCAGTATGCATGCGGGCAAGATCCACTTGGGTCCTTTACTGAGCAGGTTTTCCACTCTTTCTGTAGTCTAAAACATTTAAATCATTAACTTAATGGTATTTTAAGTTTTTTCTGTTTATTGTATCCAACCCATTACTTTTTTTTTAAGGTAGCATGTTAATACAGATGTATATTTTGCGACTTTCTTTAAAGTAATAATCTCGAAGATTTTCATTAAAATAAATGTCTGTTAAGTCACTATCTATCGCCGAATTAGGTAACACAATGGTGATTGAGCCTATTATTATATGAATTTATACTATTATTATTATTATTATTATAATTTATGATTAAAGAACTGGGTGTCTGTGGTGACATTCCTGGGAATAAATCACAAGCGGCGCATAGTTAGTGATGCGTTTTCCACCACCCATCAGTGGTTCGTCCGCCAGAGAGGGTAGGCGGAGCTCACGCAACAGGCTCGCTCTTCAACTCACTTGTGTGTGAGCAGCATACTGTTTTTTTTCGGTGTCTGCTAGCGTTACAATAACAGAGAAAGAAGGGGGGGGGGGGGGGGTGGTTAAGGAACCCTAAAAAGTTTTTGTGTAACATGAGAGGTCATATTATTTGTTGATGTAGATTTCGTATTACATTTGATGACAATGTCACGTTACTAAATTACATAGCTATTTGCACAGCTAACGGTAGCTACCGGACCATGTCAAGAAAGACAACATTAGTTTAGACAACGTTGCACACAGTATCCATCTCTCATATCAGGTAATGTAATTAACACAATCTAATGTCAGCTAACAATTAGAAAAAACGCTAGCTAACGCTACCGACCGGTACCGACCTCGCAAACCGTCTCTTGAATGCGATGCTACCTTGCTGCAACGTTGCAGTGTAGCTAACTAAAGTTCAGATCAAGGATTCGCAACGAGACTGGATGCAACTTGCAAAATTCCAAGACGTCTGATTGTAAACGTTCTAAATCTGCACTTGGCGATTTGACAAGGTGGGTCTTCTGAGACCCCAGGGCAGGCAACGGCTCTGCTACTAACCAGTTCACACCGCTGCAATTTTCTCTGAAACATTCTAAAACCATTTTGTCTCGTTGCGAATCATTGATCTGAACTGGCCTTAACGTTACTGTTATTTACATTGCCATCGAGTTCATCAATATATTATAATGATTGGAATAAAGCCGGAGGCTTAGGTGGAGCAGAGCCAGGTCTGATTTCTGTGTAAAGATGTCAAGCTGGAGAAAACTAAATAAAAGAATACGGCAGTATGGATTAGCGTTGTTATTATTTTATTACGCTTCCTCATATGTTCCTTTAGCCTTGATTCCCTTTTTTGATGAAATCTCCTTGTTCTGAATGCTAATTTAACACCCAGCTCAGCTTTATTCTTGAACAGTTTAGCTAGCAAAACCAGAAACACCAGGGGTAACATTTTGCAAGGCAGTTGTTTAAAAAATAGCATGCAACAATCATTCACGAAAAAGACTGTTTGTGACTGTTGTGCACGAGATGCATAATTGCACGAGCCACAGCGAATCCCGCAAATTCTTCTCTGCACACCGGGCAAAAGGTGGATAAAGAACGTTTGTGGTAATTGATCATCTCTAATTCTACCCCAGGTCTGCTACAGCATTTTAACCCGGCTCGGCAGTGTAAAGACAGTTTAAGTTAGCCTAATGTTAGACAACGAATGAGTATGTACATAACGTTACTTCTATAACAACCATTTTTTATTCAGTAAATAGTGTTATAGTTGGCGTGGCCCAGGTGCCAACTGACTGACGTCACACAGGCGACACTGGTTGGATCCGGTTGGATCTATGGGAAGTGAGGTCCAAAAACATACCTACAATTACCGCTTCTCGCCATTGGTACCGCCAAAGAGAACAAAATGGAAATCTTCGAGATTGTAACTTTAATAATTAAGATGTATTATGGGGAATGAATAATTGTACCTTTTTTTTTGGGGGGGGGGCTTAAAACAAAAAAAATTTTGAACAATTTTCATTGAGCAATTTTCCTTTTTTTTTGAGTGTATAATACAGTTCATTACCTGTGCTGTTTATTTTGTACAGTCTTCTTTGTTCATCACAACAAGGGGGTGAATAATTCTGGATGACTGCACACATGGTGGGTAATCTCTTTACTACTGTGTGTGCGTGCGTGCATGCGTGTGTGTGTGTGTGTGTGTGTGTAATGAATTAAATGTATTATTGAATAAAAAAGGAATGGCATTATTAAATATAGTCTATAGTCTGTAGTATTCACAAATGAATGTAGCTTCTAGCTTTTCTCAACATTTTATTCGGCTAGTCTGTCCATGGCAGAATTTGTTCTTGAAAACTTCAAATATTCATTTCTTTTTTTTTCTGCCATGTGCTTTTGTGTTGGAAATATCCACCTTGAAAATATTTTGTCATAACAATGCTAAGTCATTTTGCTCCTCCCTTGTAATAATAGAGGGGAAAAACTATGTATAATGCTGGCATATTTCGTCTTTCATAATTCTGTGTTAAAAACTAATGTTACTCACCTGAACAATAGCAGCAATAGGGAACAGGCCTTGATAAAAGAAACAGACTATGTGCTATTCCTTAGCTATGAGCCCTGCTAAGACAGTCAACATAAGAGCATACTTATTTTTTAACATTGGATTAGTGCTTGTGCATTCCTAGTAGTGCATTTAATTCAGTAAACAAGCACGTTACATAGTTTTTTTGGTAAATACATGGTTATTCTGCCACGTGCAAAAGCTTGCAATGTTTTTAGCCACTTCAGTGTTCCTAAATTATAGTAAATATTTTTTTTTTTTTTTCCCCACACAAAGTCTGTGCTTGATTCAAGTTTATTGATTCAATAAGCATAGTACACAATTTCAAGGCATCACCAAATGAAATTCACACACACACACACACACACACAAACAACATAAATAAAACTGTCAAAATTAAATTCAGCTTCCACAGCACAACCACACCCCCACAATGAGTCTGAAGAAATAAATGATAAATAAATAAAGTAAATATTACAAAAAACTTTTTTCTCTCTCAAAGTTTGACTTGTGCTTCATTAGCATTTATGTCCTGAAGTCATACTGTGTGTGTGTCGAATGTGAAGTAATCTGCTGGGTTGATTATATCAATCCACATTTTTTTCAGGGTTTTGAACACCTCAATCAAACCTCACTCAAGGTCACCTCTATAGTGGCTTCTGCAGATTAAGCCTTGTCTGTGTGGACGGCGTGCTTTCAACTGAAGATCACGAAGCAGAAAAAAAAATAGAAAAAAAAAGAAACGAGTGATGTAGAGAATGGAGAGCTAGGGAGAACCCCTACCATCTGAGAATTCCCATTGGGGCTTGTCCCTAGTGCTGTCCCTAGGGTTAAAAAATGACCATATCCTGACTTCTAACAACAGTGAAACCCCCCAGAAACTTAACTTTTTTTACCCTACCATTAGAAAAAATTAAATGTTGCCCTTGTTTACATTTTTATAAAAACAGACTATCAGCGTACAAAAGTGATCTTACGAGTCGTTTTGGACCTTGCAGATATGAAATCAGAAGTCATAATCAAAATTAAATGCCACACATCTATTACAGTGAAAAAGTCAATTATGATGTGTGTTTTGTAGTAAAAACGTTCTGGACTGTAAAGTAGGAAAACAGTATTTCACCAATTTATTTATGTGTGACAGGTTGCTTCTGTGTGAAAATATTGATTTAGGGTTTAACATTCAGTAAAGAGACTTTAACACAAGGGTCTAGCTCAGGGTCATTTTTGACCCTGTAGACATGGGGTGCCGGCTGCATACGTAATATGAAGGCAACAGAAGGGTTAATATCCTGCTCATCAGTACTGAAACACACATAATCATCGCTTGTTTATAGTATTTATATTTGATTGCAGTCGTTAATCACTTGTTTATTGCAGGATTTTTTTTTTCATGTTGTGAATAAGCGCTCCTCACAAATGTACCATTTGGGAATGGTAATTATGGAATACCTGGTTTTCCCTTAAATGGGAATTAGCGTCAGCCCCAGAAGGATGCCTAACTGCCAGATGGCTACGCATTCCAACTTTACGATCTAAGAGTACTGCACATGCTCATTTTCTAATCTAATGCTAATTGTGTGTTCATGCCTGCCACTTTTATGTTTGAAATGGAGACAAACAATCGCTACCACTGTCACCCATTAAAACTAGAAAATATCGAAATAAAAAATAAAAAAAGACTTTTGGCGACTGGAAAAAAAAAAAAAAAAAAAAACCTGCACGAAATCAGGATCCTTCTTGATGCTTACTGTCACAGACAACTGACCCCGACTGTTGAAAAGTGAAACGACTGTCTCATCTTAAACATCTGGAACAGGCATTTCAGAGAGAGGAGCAAAGGCAGAAAACCCAGGAAATATGCAAGAATGGATAAAAATACTTAATATACTGTTTATTTATTCTCTCATGAACTGTCCTGATAAATACATATTTAGTATTACTATTATTAATTACTTATACATGCAAATGGCATCATATTCAATGCAGAAATGCAGGGTATGTACCTTTGCATAAGGGGTCAGCTTAAAACATTTGAGTCAAACTTCTGGTTATTAGCATGTTTCTTCTCCACAATATTATGTGCTACCCCATCTCATGGGGTCATATATGTAATTTGTCTGACGATATATCAGGCAGACCATAAGATGAGTCAAATGTTTTTTATTTGATTGCTTGCTTTATCGATTAATGCTGCAACATGCATTGCATGAACCTCTCATTTCTGCAATTTTGCACACATCCATTTACAGAATTAACATAAATGTAAATCGGATTTCTCTTTCAGAGACCAAAAGTTGTTCTGAGAGAACAGCCTGAGGCAAGTCAACATTTGCTCTGATCTATGATTCACAAATAAGCATTCGTTCATATTTTTTCACCTTTATCAACAGTAGTACACTACCAGATTTCCAAAAACTGGCCAAACTGTGAGAGGGAAAACAAACAAATGTTTTATCTCTTGCATGTACCTGTCAGTCGTATTTAAGGGCAAATTTTGGTCGAATCAGGACCACTGCAGGCAGGTCACACTGGGGAGTGGATCTGATAGAAGCAGTGTCTGCATTTTGGCAATCTGTGCTCGTGTGTGATAGGCCAACATCACGGAATCCTTGTCAGCTGGCTTCGGTGAAACGTTTAGACAGCTGTCACCAGCCATGATCCGAGCCATGCCTCGTTTTATTATTTATTTGTGTTGTTGTTGTTGTTTTTTTTTTTACAAACAGATCAGCCGTAAAATATAAATTCAGTCCATCTGATGAATAAATAAATAAATAAATAACCCTATCCACAAAATACATATATCCAGTGTGAAATATATGATAGCATCTGAAATGGGTTTGGGATGTTCTTGCTGATAATATTCAATTTACAGCAGACACACATTTTCATTTCTCAGCTGTGCGGTGACAGAGAGAAAGACTTTCGGCTTTTGCATCAGGGTTTCTCAATATCTGAATATCAGCCAGCAGATCGACTAAGAGAAAACGGTGGTATGGGACACTCTAACCACTGCCATTGGTTAGTTCTGCCTTAAGGTGTTCTCTGTTTGACAGAATGAGCTATGTAAAACTTATTGTTCCTCCTTCTGATTCTGTACACATTATTTTAATACTCTGGCCTTTCATCAAATTCCCTTAGTTGGCTTGGGTATCGAGAGCCGGTACTGAATTGGAACAGGTTCACAATTTTCAAGATGCGGGAATTAGAGAAGAAACGTGCATTTCGAATCTGCTTATCAAATCCTGAAAATGATTTTTCAAAGACATTCACGATTAGTGAAATGGGAAGAATTTTAATCAACTGCTAGAATCTGCAGCTCTTACACCTACATTGCCGGTTACGTAATACATATGTATTAATGCACCTGTAATAGACCATGCCCCCACGATGGGGGGGAAACAAGCCGTTGCTCTCCATATATTTGGTATTAGCAGACAGTGGATTATCAAGGTGATGAAAATGCTGAAATGTTGTATAGTGGCCTTAAAAGAAACTACAGAGAAACTAGATTTTAAGTTTTATGTCCTTCTCTGCAAAAAGACTGAGCCATTAAGGAGAAAAAGTGGATTCTGGCCATTAGACGTGGGTGGAAAGCTGGAAAACTCTTGGATCCAAAATCTATATTTGTAAATTAGACATTTTGTCCCCGGTAAGTGCTTATAACCTTCATTAGCTGTAGCTAAGAGGCTGTGCCAGAAATTATGCGTTTAACTACTGTTATTAGCTATGATAGCTGCTTTTAACTAACTTAATATGACAAGAATCGGAATCAGGATTCAACAAGAACCGGATTCGGTAAGCAGAATTGGAAAGGTGACTGGAATCGATAAAATCTAAACAATACCCAGCCCTAGATGGGAGAGATGATTCCTGTAACCTCCTGAACTTCAATAATAATTGAACTACCTGACAAATAAATAAATATGCATTTTTCTGCATAGTGCCCCAAACCATAATGTTATGTTTATTTTATTTTATTTTTTTATGGTTTTATATTTGGCAAGATGAAATGTGTTTCTCATACAAGATGATCATATCATGAGCAGGTCATTCTGTAAATCAAAACTTTTTTCATTCTGATAAGCAACTCAAGCCGCGTTTCCACCAAAATTACCCGGAACTTTCAGTCCCAGGAACTACTTTACCAGGAACTAAAAGGTTCCTTCAGCCAATGGTTGTCTGCGTTTCCACCGGGGTCTAAAGTACCGCGAAGATTAGGCAAATTAGCCCACTGAAGTTGTCGTCGGTCCATCTGTCATATGATTTCTTCTGTAACCCCATACTACCACCGAATATTTTCTAATAACCGGGACAGCCCGGAGGGGTTTATTCCACTTATATACAACTGGTTACCATCAATGACTATATATGGTTACTTTTGTATTTATTGATTTTCATATATCCTCTCAAACACATTCATTAACAGCAGAAAACATGCACACGTTGTAAACAATTTGCTGTTTTATTACTTTCTCGTCGTCAATTCCATATAGGCTAATCGCAAAATGACAAGAATAGAACGAAAACTCGGACTTGCGTGAAAATGTAAATTAGTAGTGGTACAGCCACCGTTTGCTTTCCTTCGAAGTTACTGCTAGCCGAGCAGCGAAGTGTGCCCTCCAGATGCGAACCATGCACCATAAATTAGTCCATAGTCTTCCTGGTCTTTTCGTGGAATTGAAAAATGGCAGTAAAATTGAGTAAAATTACGGCAGTCTGAAAAAGCTAAAGGGAAGATTACTAGAATTAACCTGTTATTTTACCCGGATAAAAAGTGCGGAAGGTGATTTCCAGTTTGCTTGTACTGTATCACCAATGTTAATTATGCAGAACTACCGCATACCTCACATAACTGTATCAAACGTTTTGAGTCAATTACAACGGGCTAACAAAGAAAATCCGGAAGAAAATATTCAGCAACCGAATTAATCCGTTTGAATGTTTTGGTAGCCTACGTAATATGCTGTCCCAGAACGAATGCTTAGCATTTTATAAAACGAATACCAAAGCAAGAAAAGAACAGAAGAGCACACGTTATAATTCCAAGACGTTGACAGGCTATAACAAAAAGTAGGCTACTGCGCCGCATAACATACAAGTTTGATTTGAAGTTATTATGAAAATAAATTGGTTTGCCGCTGCATATTTTCAAACATGGCGGGTAATGGCGGAAAATAAATACAACACAAATGCTACGAGTACTCGACCAATCAGAAATGTTCAGCTCTGCAAGCTCCACCCAAAAGGTTCCTGTACTTTCGGAAAGTACTACCCCCCGAGCAGGAACGTTTTGGGGGGTAAAACAAAGCCCCCAGAACTACATTTAGACCCTAGTTCCTGTGGTGGAAACGCACTGAGTTCCTCAAAAGGTTCCTAGTTCCGGGGTATAGTTCCTGCGGTGGAAACGCGGCTTCAGAGGTAGGTTGTTTCAACTCAAGTATGTTTTTTTGTTCAGTTCAATTGCCTGAGGATTAGTTTCAAAGAGACAATGCATCTAATTAACATAATAAAAGCCAAGAATGTTACACGGAGGATTTTTAATATTTAATGACTCTGCTACTGTGGTAGATATATTTCATAAAATATTATAAAATACATATGTTTGGAATGGCCTCCTGGGTCCTATAAAGCATGGCTGTAAGCAAATAAAAGTTATATTATCTAACTGTCTAACCTGTTTAAAAGTCCAAGTACAGTTAACATGACAGCTGTTTATTTCACCATTTTTTAAATTTGGTTGTTGTAAAATGGCTTCCTAATTTATTGGGCAAGTTCTTATTTTTGAGGACACTGCACTTATCCACCTATACATATCCATTGATTTGTTTTGAAGCCAAAACCCTGGCTGCCAATCAATCGACTTGCATCCTTCCTTTTGACTTACAAATTAAAGCAGGTCTTTGCTAACACAGTTTGGTTTATTTTGTTATGCCCTGAAATCCCAATACCACCACATGTATATGAATAAATAAAAAAAAGCACACTGAAGTATGAGTCAAACATAATTATTGACTGAATGTTGAGGCTTGCACTTTTAGTCATTGTCAGAAAAAGCAAAATAATGTCTGAATGTGTTGATTAAATTTTGAGGAAAAAATTATATTTGAATTTTATTAGAATTTCTGCTGATACAGTATTATACACATTTTCAGACCTATTCAGTAAAATCCAAAAAATAAGTTGGCAGAGTTCTTGATCAGGTCTATTTGTATCTTAAGCAAACATAAATAAGTTATGAAGAAGATTGGATTTTTATTTTTGAAGTTAACAGAGATATGTAGAACAAAATAATTAAATAAATACCAAAATACCCCAACCCCCAAAATACGCACACACACACACACACACCTATATATATGGATGCACACAAATCCATTTTCCGGGTGTAAAGGTACCTTTGTATTTACATATACATTACATATTCTTGGGAGATCCACACAAACATTTCTCCTGTAATCACCATTGCATTTTAATATTTTACAATATCTAACGTGGTGGAAACCACATCTTAATTTAGCTTAATTTATTTCGTTTTTTTCTTCCACGCTGCCATATATCACATGTATCACAGAATGATATTTTTTCTTTTTAGTGAGACACATTACAGATATTTAGCATAACTGATTGAAACCACCCAGTTCCCTTATCTAATTACATGCACGGCAGACTTCATGCCTTGCAGGGTGTTAGCTGAAAGCCCTAAAACCCCAGAGGTTAGTTCCTCCTCCATGGCTTCCTGTTTTTCTCTTCTCTACGCATAATCCCGGCTTCCATTTCCTGTGTTACATTTTATTAATATTACAAGAGTTAATTAACAGGTGAGCTGACGGGAGATTTAAGGACCGCCTATATATCAGCACCATGTGCCATGGCAGTGAATAGGACGACTTAACAAATGTTAGCATTTGCATATGACCTCTCATTTTCATATAAAACTGAATTACTTCAAAGTCAGGGTTGGGTGATTCCTGGGTAGGGTAAGGGGGAGGACATAGCTTGGGGAGATCTTGGTGTGTAAAACCAGAAGAAAAAAAAACTCAAATCAATCACCTTTACCTATTGGAAAAGCATTGTGGGATATGTACTGAGCATTGGCGGAGGAGCGGCAAGGGCAGAAAATTTGGAATTTCCTAGAGACAAACCAAGGCAGGAGTTTTTTTCTCCTCTTACTTCCATTACAAGCTTATGAAGTGTAATAAGTTAGGTCCTCCTGATGGAATACATGCAAAGCAAATGCCCAGTAGCCCCACATTCATCTCTATAAAGATCAGTAAGTTGGTAATGCCGTGGCAATCGAGATATGGCTGAGACTGGGAGAGTACAATGCAAGGAAAATAAAACAGGGATGAGAGGAGTGTTCCACCAATCAAGGAGTATTTCTGTAACATATAGAACAAAGCCGGTGGTAATTGGATGATAAGTATAACCAGAAAGTACCCACCAACCACCTATGAGGTTGTTCTGTTCCTTTGTACCAATGCATTCTGTGATTGGTGGAGCTCCTCTCTGGTTTCAATGTCAAAAGTGACAACAGTAAAGTCCCACCCATGTTTTATTGTCCTAGGTACACCACTGGAATCTGTGTTATCTCACTTCCTATGCCTTCTCAGCTTTGCCCAATGACCAGACTGGCCATAAAATAGTGTGGGAGGAGTCAGCCCTTACATCAGAGAAGTTAGTCTATTGTGCTTCAGGTGAGGGGATTATCCATGCATAGGAACAATATTGGGCTATATTAATTAGCACCAGTTGCCATGGAGGGAAAAGTCAGCTGGTGCAACAGGGTCTTCTGGAATGCATTGGATAATTTAGAAAATGTTTCTCTTACTGCCTTCTGCATTCCACATTCTTCAGCTGATGATACAGTGAATCAACCAATAAAACAGTCAATATATGGAAATTTGATTGGTGATTATCATCTACGTATGCCTTTATTCTATAATTCATCCATTAATTAAATGAATCAATAAATCACTAAGTACTTTACACATTTTATAAGGTGAATAAATTGTCATAGATGGTTCCAGAAAATGTATAGAGATATTTCAGTTCCTGTTCCAATCAAAACATTTTCAGCATTGCATAATAGATACTGACCTACTGTGTGATATGGATGATATCAGAAGACAGGTCTTGGTTAACCAGTTGGCTCTTTTTCTCTGGCCACCACTGTGTTGCAGTGTAAACGATCAGGATATCTTTATTTGGTAAGCGAGTGAACACACAGCCGCACTCTGCTGTCATATGGAATAGTTCTGCAGGTGGATACCACAGGCAAACAGTAAAATATCCAGTTTTAATGCAGTTGATTTAACACTGAACATTTTACTGTGTGCAGAATCCCAGCATCTGCGTGGGCCGGTCCCTGATTCCAGCATAATATTCAGCATTAATCTTTCCAGTAAAACAGTGAAAAAAAAGTATACTACTTTTCATCAATGGTAGGAAAAAAGTTGCATTCATTTATTTATTTTTGGAGAGTTTCATCCAGCTGTAAGCCAAATAGTAATTAGAGTAATAGGAAAGGCAGTGCCAATGTGTTTCTGTATAAATAAGTAAATAATCTAATCAGAAGCTAGAATGGCTTTTCCCAGATCAATGGCCTCCAGTGTCACTCTGCTGAAATGGAAGTGCACTATAAATTATATCAGCTGCCTTCTCTCCTCATATGGGCCGTTACTGCCTTATTTTGTCTGGCTTTGCATAGTGTGTCCATTAATACTTGCAGGAATTTATGGTGGTAGACCGGAAAATTGGTAACACTTTCTAGTAATGGTCCTTCATAAGAGTTACATAACTCCTTCATATGCATTACATTACAGTCACTTAGCAGACATTCTTATCCAGAGCAACTTACAAAAGTAGAGAACAGCAGTCTTAGCCTCAGGAATACAAAAGCGTGACATCACCGAGAAGGCACAGAAGGACCATTTATAATCTATAAGTGTAATGTCACCCAAACAAACAACAGTTTGTACTGTACTAAATTAGAATACCAGTAGAGAAGTAGCCTATCTTTACACAGGTATACCTACGACATCATCCCAAAGATGCAGCACATAGCATCTTCATAAGCACAAAGACCATCTTTATTAAATTTAAATGAGACCTAAACTTAACATGGGGAGACACAATGTTGACTTAATATAAATTAGGCAAGGTTCTTCGAGCGTGAATAATTCCATCGCTCTAAAGTTTTAAATGAACATGATGGGAAAACGTTATGCCTAGCGCACAGGCAGCAGGTAGACACTCCGACAGTATTAAACCGTCAGCCATGCATTGACTCTGTCTGAAGTGACAAGCAGTCAATCAGGCTAACAATAATGTGCCAGATCCAGGAAACCAGGTAGCTTGCAGGTTCTGTTAATTTTAGGAACCCTATTGTCTTTGCTGTCTGTTAGCTAAATTATAACACTGCGGGCGACTAACGTTATCTTTTTAGTGGGATCTTCATGGCAACTTCTACCTAACTGTCTAATTTGATATGTCCAGCTAGCACTCACAATGAATGTTAGAGCTAGCTTATAAATTCCTTTTTATGATTTGTTTTGTGTATTTAAATTGTTACCAATGTGTTTCATTTATTTTATGAATTAAAGTGTAGCTGCTGCAAGTACCTAGCCTAGCATTAATGTTAGCTAACGTTATAGATGGGCTTGACTAGGGATCTAACTGCATTCTAGTTTGCTAAATGCATGGTGTTTGACATACTAACATGTTACGGTCTCAAATTGTACTGATAGCAAACTAGATGTAAATGTAACCGATGCACATTTTTGATATCTTAGCCTAGGCTACCTAATGCTGCTAGGTAATAGAGTGTTACAGTTTGTAGTCCAAAACACGGAAGTGAGTTCACATTTTTGAGCCATGGGTTCCCTCAGCAGATTTTCAATGTTTTTTTTTTTCCCATAGGGATTGCATTTTCTGCAGAAAATAAGGCCAGGGGTTAACGTAAACCTAAGAGTATTTAACTTTTTGCTCTACAAGATAAATTACCCCATTAATATCTCAACCGTGAATTTTGAAGCCATTATGTGCTTTTAATAAGTAAGTTACTACACTGAAACCACAACAACGGTTGCAGTCTGCCAACCACAGATCTACTGCAAACCACAACAATGGTTGCATCCGCCAAACACAGATCTTATTTTCCCTATGGAAAAAAAGCATTGCAAATCTGCAGAGGGAACCCATGGCAGAAGGAACTTCCCAGTTAGCCAACAAAAAGACATCATCACTGTTATCATAAGAACAGCTAAATTGCATCCTGGGATACAACTACTTATTTTGCTACCGAATTGTTACCCTGTATCCCTGTTTTTACCTATTTGGATAAATTATCTCTTCAAGTATTTGTTTAAGGGAAGCTTAACAAGCTACACCTTACTGTTACGGTTTAAGTTACTGTGAGTTTTCCGTTAGTTCTTCATAAAGACCATGTCTTTATGAAGAACTAACATAACGCATGTGAATTAAGTTTTTCTTAATCCCATTACATTTAATCAATGTAAGTTAAATTATTTTGTAGATGGGAAATTCAAAGTTTCTTACATGTGTTTGATTACTTGTAAAAAATAATGTGGTGGGTTGGGGGGTGTTAAATGGTGACATTGTGCCACATGGTATTGAATGTGGGCTTCTAGGCACAGTATTTTTGGGAAGGATATTTCTCACATATATGGTTACATTCTATACTTAATGTATTTATGTCAGAAAAGATGAACAATACTTGTTTTAGATTGTATGAATTTCATATGGAAAAATTTCCAGTGAAGGTTACATGCATAATAATACCAAGTATTAATTAAGCCTCCCTGTGCAAAAACTAAAACTAACTAATCGCAAAATCAATTTTTTGAGTGAAATGATTGCATTTGGTGAAAGCCTCAAAAGTTAAATATTAAATAGATCAGCCCTAATGCTAACATCAGCCTGCTCGCCATCACGGTGTATTATCACAGATTTTTGACAACTGCTACAGCTCTGTATATGTCTACTGTGCTTTAAACTCACCACTGGGCAGATTGCTTAAGATTCAAACATTCTCTCAAAGAGCCTAATTCATACTCTTATAGTAGTGCTCTGTACAGTGTACGGGCAATTTTGGATAGTAATGTGAGAGGTAATATACTTACAGATTTTGCACGTTTATAAAGCATGCTTCATTTCCATCATGCTCATCTGTCCTATTTGGAACCACATAGTTGCATCATTCTTTTAGCAGAGCTTGTCCTTGAACTGTGTCAGTTCATAGGATATAATTTTTGACATTAGGGCTGGTCAATTTAATTCTCTGTCCTTTGAGGCTTTCGGTAAATGCAAACATTTCACTTAAATGCTATTTTTTGTGATACATAAAATATGAAAGAGAGGGGACCCCGGGGCACTGTGTAATACTTGCAACAAACCTTTGTTGGGCATATGTAGGTCTTTGTCAGGTTTTGCATTTTAGGTTTTTACACTTTTTGCATATTTTTTGTCCATATTTTTGATAAAATGATCAGCATGCGGACACGATGATCACAGCACAACCATTTCAGTTGTGGGTTTAACTCTCTTTCTGTGGGGCGTCTTGTGATGAAGTCAAGCTTGCTTCCTGCTGACTTATCTCCGATGAAAGACTGTATCACACACCATGGGGGCCAATAGCACATCAAACAAGGTTATTGACCAAAGGCCTCTGGCTTCAAATCAGGGGTAAGTGCTGTTGATTTGTTCATGAAAGCAGGTCTTCAATCTATAAAAGTAACAGAGAGGATACATGATATAGATACCACTGAATATCATGTATTAATTTTCTTCCATAACTATTGTACAATGATAATGATAATCCATCTATCCATCCATTATCCATACCCACTTATCGTAGCAGGGAAGGTACATTTGCTGTGTATATGTGTGTACATGTGTTTTTAGAGTCAAAATTCAAAACGACTACACAATATAATGGTTATTACTGCTATAAATGAACTGAGAAATATGCACAGGGAATTCACCTTTGGGCAGCTGTACGCATAGCATGTACAGCCATATTTTAACAGTCACAAAATAAGATGGTAGCATAATATAATAATTGCGGCCTCTAAAATAAACTATAAAATAAGCATATTTGTCCCTGGGTGAATGCATTTACAAATTGCAGTTTTACACAACACTCACACAAATCACACACACACAAACACAAACACACAGGTTATGCATCCATGACCAGTGTGCCTAACCATCCCATAAAATCTGTGATTTGCAGTGAATTAATTTTCATTATATTAATTACGATACTGATGTTCACATGGTCAGACACTAAAACTGAATGGGGAAATCTGGGTGGGTGGGGGGGGGGGGGTATAATTTTAGACTTGAGAAAAATGTCATTTAAATATGAATCCATGGTTTGTGAAAAGGAATCCATGGCTTGTGAATCCCCGGCAATAGCCATAATGAAAGCAATGGGTTGTTTGGTCGACATCCTCGCAGATTCGTTAAACTGGTCCACTGGAAGCCATTATGAGCCGGTGACACTGGGGCATGGGGGTGGGGTTGGGGGCTGTGAGGGGTGGGGGATCACTAATGTAGCCATACATATATTCCTTCTGCTTGTCTGTCTTTCTTTGTATTTTCAAATTAAATTTCAAAGATTCAATTTCCAGGCGAAGCACTGACACTGTACCCTTGACCAAACATACTTAACCCTGAATTACTTCAGAAAAATAAATATGTGGACCGCATGTAAAACTATGTAAGCTATGTAAGTCACTTTTGATAAGAGCATCTGCTAAATGCCTAAATGTACATGCACAGCTTCTCCAATTACTCTAGATGAACTTTGACCTGGTGAACAACTTTTTCCTTTTTGTTACCTTTAATTTTTTTTTTTTACTTTCCTCATTCACTTGCATTTGAGAGAAAGCTTATTCTTTTCAGGGCAGTCAGTGCCGGTTCCTTTACGCACTTGTGATTCGCGGTTACCAAGTCTGTACCGAATAGTGTGTAGCCTCATCCAGAGATCAGTAATTTCATGGCAGCTTGAAATTGCATATATAAACTATCATATCTCAGATGAAAGCACACCTCATTTACAGGAGGCTGATAGATGTATATCACAGCCATATTTAAATTCAGGATAGCTGCTGGAGAATTTGACAACTCGAGGCATAACTTCAAAAATTGAAAAATTTGAGAACAAAAAAAAAGAATAAAAAAGATAGTGATTAAATATATGCAGAAAATACTCCCCTACAAGCTTTATTCTTGTGATCTAGCACTGCACAACTGTTTTTTCCCCCCTCTCTCAAACAAAGTCGCACTTATGTGAAACAGTTTTTGCCCGTGATAATGAAGTGACTGGCACAGTTGAAGAGGGAGAAGATGAAAAGTGTTGCAATTACGATCTACCAAAACCCGAGCGTCGTTATAATAAATCCATTGATGTCCAGAGAAACATGGTATGAAAAGTTATACTTCTGGGAAATCACAAAACTTTTCTTACGCACTCTCTTTTCCACACCTCGCTGTAATTAAAATGAGGATTTGTCTTTTAACACTTCATACGCAAAATTAAAACAGCAGTAGGAAAATAACTCAGAACTGTTTGGAAAGCAGAATTCTCCGTGAGCAACAGGTCTGGTCTTCCTAAGCTATTTTCATCACCTACTACCTTGTGCAATGTACTTGCTCATCCGATGTGTATGATTGCTTTCAGCAACTGTATAAAAAGAATGGTCTTGTCTTCACACACACACACACACACACACACACACATTATAGTAGAGAAAACCTTGGAGAAAAAATGGGAAATTATATTACCTTATAGCTGTGTATGAACACTAATAATCATAGACCCACCAGATACACAGCTCCATATCACCAAATTCTTAACAATGATATTTCACACTTCCTATCGCTGAGTCAGAAACATTTCAAATTCATACATATTATGAAATTTGTTGAGGCGCCATTGCCAAGTTCAGTACAGATTTAATGGATGTATGGAAGCAATGGAAATGCATTTTACGGTCTGAAATAGTCCGTCTGTAGTCTGTAGTTAAGAATAATGAGGGATGGTTGGAGCTGACCATGTCCAATAAAATCCGCAGCTTGAAATAGAAAGCCCTCAGAACTGTGGAACTTGCGGATTACTAGCGCGTCTGACCTTAGCGGGAAGAGCTCACTCAATTGATGCATTCATTTCATTTCATTTAGTTGGTATGTACACTGTCCACTGAAACATGACAGTAGTTTAGCCTCTCAGACCTGTAGGGTTCGCTTAGTTCAGATTAGGTGGATTTAGATCGCACGCAGTGGGGAGGTACACAGTCGAATGTATCCTCTCATCCCTGTCATCGCAATAATGGCCTTTCAAAGAGGTGTGAAAAGAAAATGAAAAGCCAAAAAGAGCCATGTGATTCATTACGATCCAGTTCTTCGCTTGTGTCTCTCTGGCCCGCTCGAGAGTTTTATATAAAGGTCAGGTTGTGCAGAAGTTATGCAAGCGCCCTTTACGAGAGTTCACTCCGAGCGGGGGTGGAAGTCACCCGGCCACCGGCTGTGCAATTTAGTGTACGCTTCTACACACACACACAGGAAGTGACACGCACACACACACCCAAAAAAACAAATTTTCACAAAATTAATTTGGAGGACATTTGGTTTCTGAGATGTGTCCGCGGTGTTATTTATGGAGATTTCGATATGAGAAACAAATAATGAGAAAAGGTATTCCATCTGACATAATAATATGTCTAAGGGGGGGGGGGGGGGATGCAGGAAAAAAATAAGTGTTTTTCTCAGGTCTTACAAGACGGAATGAGTGAGAGAACAGCCCTGTGAGCTGCATCAAAAGGTCGCGTTACTGTGACAAAACAAGCGCCGTCGAGGGTTTTAATTTGTGCTTCCAATTTGGAGAGGGAACTGTTTCATAAATCACACTGCGTGAGAGCAGCACACTGGACGTGGACTGTGACAATAAGGAAGTCAAACCAAAACAGCCATTATGTCTGTTATTCTCTTTTACAGCGGTCAGAGATCACTGAAAGAAAATGACTGTTGTTTTATTTGTGATTTTCTATATTCAGATGAACACTGTTTGCTGGGTATAAATTATATGAGTGAGTTATATCCTTCTTCGACCGGGCAATTCATTTATGTCTCCTGTAGGGGACATGAGTCTGGTTTTAATCTCAAGAACCACACAATGCTAAAAACACTACAAGGGACATTCAATAAAAACAATAGATACTTGTATTATGTCAAAAAAATGTTAATACTTTTTTTGCCTGGTCTCTGGAAGATGTATTAGAGTACACACAAGCTTAGAGTCTCAATCATTGGATATCATTGGCCTTGTTTATAAAAAATGGTCCCTATCAGGCATAATGTTTAGTGTAGCCATGTGTTTTGGGCACAAACATTGAGCAAGTTTCCAAATTCAACAACAACAGCGCGGTGAGGATACTTTTCCTCTTGAAAACGGATTACACGATGTTGAAAACGGAATTCCGGACGAAATGTTTCATTTTGTGCAACGGTCCTTTCTGGCTGTAAACAAGGCAATTGAGGAAAGAAAATATGTGGGGAAAATACATATTGTTTTTCAGAGCACACTTGTTTAGAAATACAGTGAAAATGAGATAACATCATCCAACGGGCCCTCACTCCGAGCGCCGCAGGCTATAGTGAGTCCGGGGATTTAGTCCATTCATGTGCTTTAGCTGGAGACCTGGGTACCTACCTGTTTAGAGCCACAAAATCAGGAGATGAGTTACTTCCCAAATCCAGCACTCCATAACATCCAGTACTACCTGAGCGTGTGTGTGCAAATGTGTGTGTTTGTTCGTGTGTGTGTGCATCATCATGAAGTAATCGGGTGACACAATGTTGGCACCTCCATGATGTATAGACAGAATTCTCAGGGAGATTTTCTTTAAATTTTATTTCAATTTAAACAATCGACTTCCTTATTTGCTTTAATTTTTATTTGTTCTTTGTTGTTTCACATCCAAAAATCCATTTGCATCACTATGGCATTAATCATCCATGGTTACTGGTCAGTTTGAAACATAAAAGCCTGTCCTCGGGCCATGTCTGTGCATATTCCATCAGTGCGATGTTGTCCGGAGGGTAGCCATCCAGGTTTAGCAACCTATTGACATCAAAGCAGACCACCAGATCGATGTGCATAGACAGAAAATGATGGGTAATAGATGAAGTCAAGTCTGAATCACTGATCAGGGTCTTTTGAAACTCCACAATGACAAGTCAGTGATTTATATGTTTCAAGAGTCTTTAGCATGTTTGACAAGGCAGAACAGTCCTTGCCAGCCAAAGGCTCAGCCATGATGCCCAAGGTGTTGTAGACAATGCCGTATTTAGCAGTTTGAATGACAACAAAGCTCTATATAATATGAATGGTGGAAACAGCTGCATAGTGTGCGGTTTTTAATTTATCAGATACATTGTACATGTCACGTATTTGACAAGCAGCGGAAGGAAAGAGAGAGAGAGAACAAAAGGAAAAATAAAGGGAAAAATAAAGAGGGAGAGTCAGGAATGGAGATGTGGGAGGTAATGTAGGGAGAGGGATCAGTGGAGTTAACAAGTCTCAGTAGTACTGTTTTTGGAAACACCAGAATAACCTGTGCAGCCTGTGTATCCTCACCCCCCGACCCCCCCCTCCCCGCATGGCTCAGGGTTGGAGCACCCTTACCCGATGGTACTGCGAAATGTGCCAAGCCTAAACAATAGGAAAAACTGGTGAGATGTGACTAACCTCCTCTTAAGTCCCTCCTCTCTGCCCCGCCCCATCTTTGTGTCTTTCCACGGATATCCTTCCTGATTGTATTCCAGCATCGCTGCTGGATCGTCGTACAACTAGCCTTTCATGCTAGCCTCTTTCAATACTCTGCTTTGGCTATTTGGGACCTGATATTGCATTGCTATACTGGTACTTCCGCTATACCATGCCACACTACTGAATGCAACAGCACAGAAAGCATTGCTCCCAAAGCATGTGCATAGATGCATTTCCCTGCGAAGCAATGGTAGAAATCCACAAAACAAACCTCATAGTGTTCTACAGGAGAGTTAAAGCAGACTGAGGGAGTTATGTATCACCCACTAATGACAAATGGCAACCTTAAATACTTTCTAGTGACTTTCTAGTGGTTTAGGACTAAATGTTTTGGCAACACGAGCGACTGTGACTGACAAGCCAATCCTAATCAAAGTGCATCCAAAATTATTGTAGCCTGCCACAGCCAACCCTGATCAAGTCCGCTAATGAAATAAAACTAGAACTACCCTTGAAAAAAAAAAAAATAAAATAAAACCATTTGTTCAAAAACCATGTGTTCAAAAATAAAATGCTGTTTATAGTGACATGTTTTGTTTCCAAATGTGAAAATTGTCATTCATATTTTAAAAAGTCAGTAACATGTGGACATGTGAAGATGAAAATGGCTCAATGTGACTCATTTCACATGTGGAAATGTTACTTCAAATTTGGCTTTTCACAAGTGAAGGTCACAATTTCAAATGTAAATTTAACATTCACCCATGCGAATATTTGAAATAACTTTTGAATTAACATTAAATTCCCATTTGAAATTGTGATCTTCACTAGTGAAAAGGTACATTTATGTGAGGGTAGGACAGTGTTCATACATTTCTATACTATAGGGCTCACCTTGTACTAATTTAGAGTTCCACTGTGAGTCACAAAATGATTTGATTAACACAGCATGACTTAGAGAGTTTTTACTATGCAAACACATTACTGCTTTTTCCAGATTAAAATGGCACAACTGTATAATAGACATGCCAAGTTATAATTAGAAAACAATGTTTTGGTAAATTCCCAACACTATTTCCTCTTATTATAATGGTAATAAACAGCGATGGGGAAAATACAAGCAATTGCTTGAATAACAGTGCATTGTAAATAAATCTAGAAAACAAAAGCTTCCCTTCATAATCATTTTTAAGAACACATACCCTCAACGTGTTCCTCAACCATACCCTAGAGTTTCAGTCCCCTGGTGAAAGCCTAAACATTACCTCAAACTACGACCTTGCGTTTACAGAACTCAGTACAGTACAGTAACTCTAATCGCAAGTGTTTTTCCCAATTAAGAGTAATCCTGTTGGATCTCATATCCACAAACTGTACTGAAAATAATCAAATTCCAAGACATAAATCAACAAGTATTCTCATCTGACACATACCCCCCGCCCCCATCCACCCAATTAATTTGAACCTCAAGAAATAAATTACAAAAGATTCTTGGTTTCCTCATTTTTAAATAAATGAAATGAAACAGCTGAATGCATCAGTCAGTCAAAAGCAGGTGCTATTGTATACTGATTGCATGAACGAATGCCACATTTCCTGTCACAGGATTGTGATTTCATGTGTGAGGCACTAGCCGCTGGTCCAGACAAACAGGGTTGCTCAAGAGAGAAAGAATTTCAGATTTTACATAGCACAGTTTTTTTTGTCTCACTACACATCGGAATCATGAACATACTACAGCATCGAATTACTAAATATATTTTAACACATTATTACTGTTTAAATTCCTATTTTGTCACAGTGTTGTCTTCCAGGAAGCTTTCAGTAATTCATAATGAATCATTAAAGATAATAAGGCTTTTATAGGTTTCATAAAGAGGTATTCCAGAATTGTGGTTGACTCATGAAGTCAAGTGATAACACGTCATGTATTATTTTAGGATTCTAACGTGTCATTATTCACAATGTCTTGCATTCTTCGTGAAATACATGCTATTTATTCCTACGTGCAACTGACCGGAATGCATAACACTGAAAACATTTCATGTTCATGAGTGGTCTATGACAGGAATGCACTCAATAACGGGTATAGGGATACTTTGTGTGACATCAGATTTTAAAATATCCACTGCTTTACATGAGGATTCCTATGGATTTAGAGTTATTGTGCTTCTGAACTACATGCACTCTAATGTTAACAAAGAGGTGGGTAGCAAAGATGCACTTCTGTATGTGTGCACATAAAGACTGGATCTTCAGTCCTTCAAGGCTGTCGCTTGTCCTCAATACCGTCCTTGTCAGCGCAGGGGTGGCTTTATTGAATATGGATAAACTTAAAGCTTGTTTGATTGAACAGCATTTGTCCTCAAAGTAGCTGAATGGTTACGACTGAATTCAGGGTTCAGCTGTGAACACAAGCTCTAGGCGCAGATTTTACCATTCAAGGACAAGAAGAGATTGCTGCAAATGAAGGGAAAAAAAGTACATTTTGCAAGATGCTGTTTATTTTCCCCTCTTGCGCATAGAGATAGCCCTTATTCTCGTTCTGATTAAACTGAAACACTGTGGACTTCCTCAGGTCAGTACATCACATTTCCAGTTCACAGCAGAGTACCCAGGCCTAAGCAAACATAAAATGTTCTCTTTTTTTGAAGTCATGCTGTCTAATGCAAACCTGCAGTAATCATACTTAGAAACATGCAGACATATACACAGCATCTAGGAATAAGAATCCTGTTTCTAATGTGAAGCCTTTGTCCAGTTGTACAAACTGAATACTACTGTCTGCTAGCCTGACAGTGTGTTCCTGTGCATGGCGGATTAAAATTTTTGACATCCTATGAGAAGACTAATCATGTAGAAAAGTTTGAATTTTAAAATGCATCAAATTACATAAATACCAGTTAATATTCATTCATTATCTATAGCCACTTATCCTGGTCAGGTTTGCAGGGGATGCTGGACCCTATTTCAACGTGCATTGGGCGAGATGCAGGAATACACCCTGGACAGGTCACCAATCTATCACAGGGCACACACATCATTCAGTCACTACTCACACCTAGGGGCAATTTACAGTCTCCAATTAGTCTACCTGCATGCCTTTGGACTGTGGGAGTAAACTGGAGTACCCGGAGGAAACCCACACGGACATGGGGAGAACATGCAAATTCCACACAGAAAGGCCCAGGCCGGTACTCAAACCCAGGACCCTCTTGCTGTGAGGCGACAGTGCACACACATGCTCGCCTACACACACACACACATACACAAGCATTATGACGTTTCGATTTCTACTCCCCTCCCTAATATATTATCTGTATAATCCTGCCAAGATTCCATGTTCCAAAGCCATATCCTTGTAAATTCAGTCCATTCTGAAAGTCTGTGGATATGACAAGAAAAGGCTGAATTTAAGGTCTGAATCATGGAAAAACACCCAGAGGTTGCGGTACACTTGCAGGTACACTTAGATTTTTCTGAGTGTGGGTGCCCTCTTTGTAAATGGCAAACCCATTGCACAACGGAGAACATTTTTGGTCTGAGAAATGTGTTACTTTCACAGCTACAGCTACTGCTCAGACCTCAGTCCCTCCATCAGTGGAAGTCAGCAGGGGGCTGGAACCCTGACCCTTCCATCTGCTCTGTGGAACCATCTCTCTCAGTCCTCAGGGTGCTGCTTCTTATGCATTACACAACATACCAAATTATAGGCTTCGACTAGACTGCCCTTTTAAACATAGCGAGTGTCTGCTGCTAAATGAAAATATCCTGATCTATATCTGATCTATGACCTGGACTTCACTGACAAAATAATTATTTTACTTTATTTTATTTTTGCTGGAAATTCCTTCCTCGTCTGTTACTGTGTATGTATCACTCAAACTAGTCACGCCACACTGCCAGGGGCTTTCTACTTATTGTAACTTATCTCTGTGACTACAGAAACTAGTTCATTTTAGGATGCATACAAACGCATAGCCAATGGATACTGCACATGTTTTTTATTTTTATTTCAATGGATATCATTTATATTCTCCTGTAAGAAGTAAAGAAGTCCCTGTTTGCCCCTGTTATGCATTTATTTATTAATTTATTTGGTCTCACTGTCTAACAGAAAATGTTCACAACTAGTCACGTAGCAACTATTTGCTGTAATGAAATTAAAAATAATCTTTTTGGACCACATAATACCTATTAGCCTTGATTATGTGAAATCACATGATATTGGTGATATTGTCCTAATATTATTGAAAAAATGAATGTAATTATCCATTGGCTGTTTATCAAACTTAACATTTATTGGGTGTTCATTTCTGAAGACCGTGTTGTTAATAAGGCATAGGGCTAAGATGCCATGAATCTTGTTATGCTTGAATTATTGTTACCATACTAGTTGCACAGCACAATGAAGAAGTATAATTCAATTTGCACTAAATTGCAATTAATTACTGAAGGCTGAAAAGAGCCTATTAAAGGAGCTACAAATCTGATTAATTTATTTTCTTGGAAGTCAGAAAATTAAAATTCTCGCCACATAATATGATACATAATGGAAATATTTTTCGGAGCTGCATGAGGGTGGGGGGAACCATTAAAGTAAATAAATGAAAGTAAGGAGACAGTAAAGAATGATTCTTTCATTCAAATAATTAAACAGCATGCTCTCTCGTAGCTCAGACACTCAGAGACAGCAGGTATTTTAAAACTCCTCAGCTCCCTAGAAATTATTTATAACCTGTTCACACAGAGACCCCTCGCATTGTCTCTAACCCTTCTGAACGACGTCAGCTAATGAACAGAGACTTTCCACATTTTTCTCTGTATTAGAAATGTCAGAGCAGTCTAATGCCTCGAATGGAATCTAAAGTATAATCTGCTGAAGAGTGTTTCTATTTTCGTAAAAAGAAAGAACATTTTGAAAAGACTGACTTGCTGAAATGCACTATAATTCAAAGGCATTATGATTATTATGATTACTGTTATAGTTCCTATTAATAGTAGCAGTCATCATCATCATCATCATCATGAGCAGCAGCAGCATAATAATTCATTCACCAGGTTACCTGTTGTCAAATCTCGCCTGGACGGAGGTTTGTTAAGTCTGTGCCTCCAATTAGACTTTTATTATATAATAAATAAGCCAAACAAACCACTACCTCTCTGAGTCAGCTCAATGACCCCGCCCCCACCCCCACCCCATCCTCCCCCCAACCACTGGTTCCAATGTCAGAACCATCTGCACTCTGTCTGCTGACTTGAAACTACTTTGGATGTTTTATGAAAGCATTATCCAGTCAAGAATAGGAAGTACACAGTAGCTGGTCATACAGCAAGGCACTAGACAAAACCTCACCCCCCACAACCCTGACAAGAAATATGCAGGTTAAATAGTGAATAAATGGATGGGTGGATAGTGAGATTCAGTCCTTGGTTTATTTTCAGTCACTTCCCTGGTAGAGCTACCCTAGAAACCATTGAAATACAACCCATGTGTAATACCGTTTCATCACTGCGGACGATTTTTTAAATTATTATTATTATTTTTTAAACGCATTTGTGAATGATACCATTGACAATGATAATGATAGGTTATTCAAAAATAATATTTAAGTTAGACCTTTCAAAAGCTATAAAATGCATCTTCTGTTTTAATATGTGGCCAAGCTGTAATTTAGTCCCCAAATTAAAACATATCTTTTAGTTTATTTCCCGAAAGGGAGCCATTAACCAAGTCCGTCTCATTGATTGAAATGCTTTTAAATTTCCTGAAGACCTTCTAATGCAAGGGGAGGCATTGATAAGTCTGGACACAGTCAGCTTTCCTTACTGCAGGTCCTATTCACAGTCTGTGTGTGGTCTGGGGCTGCATAACTTGCCTGATGAGCTCCTGATGAATATATATATATATATATATATATATATATATATATTTTTTTTTTTTTTTTTTTCAAACTGTGTACTGAAAATGTCTGGCAACATTAAAATTTTTGACCTTAATTTCAACCACACATTCAAGAAGAGAAAGTGAAAAAGAAAGAAAAGGTAAGTAATTACTGTACGGATGGACTCCTACCACATGTTGCTCTCCGAGAAAACACAGTCGGAATTTCCCCTTCTTAAAAAATAAAGACAATTCAATTTTTTTTTTATAACTTCAACACAGTTTTAACCTCCTATACCCAAATGTAGCCAGTATCAAAAAGAAGGATACAATATTATGTGTTACAACCATAAACTCACACTGGGCATGGATGTGGTTTAATTAACACCTGAAATCATAGACAGTGCCTATGATTCCAGGTGTCATCTTCTAGTGTCTTGCTGACCATGACCTTGAATTAAGGCAACATTTGTTTTCTAACTCTGATTTAGAAGTAGTGCAATCATTGCACCTATATGGTGAGTTATCTTTCATACACAGTAAAATTTCCTGTGTTAATTCAACTCTAACAGTGTTAATTCTACTGTTAATAGATAACATTTTGCCCCACATTCTAGAGTGGGACCAACTGCTATCTGTTAAGAGCTGGATTAACACTGTTAGAGTTGAATTAACACTGGACATTTTACTGTGTAATTGCTGACTTTACTGTGTACTTTCCATTGCTGAAAACTGAATTTGTGAAGAAATTAATAATTTATTGTTATTAATAATTTTAACCGTTAGTCATTGGACACATTTTTATTAATGCTCCGCTTAGGCTTCTGTGGTCATGCTGGCCTTGTGAACCAAGCAGCAGCAGCACCATATATTTAAAGGATCAAGTACACTGTATGTATATGCAGAACTATCCCACATAACTGACCCTGTTGGTACTGGAGATATTTTAACTACACGAGATGCAGGATAATCAAATGCAATACAGACCAGAACAGGAGCCAAGGCAGTGTGGGATAAGAAATGCATAATTTATTAACACGTCTTTAAGACATTTTTAAAAGTTGGCTTGGCAGTACCAAAACAAACAATAAAACTAAAATTTCATAACAAAAAGTAACGTTCTCCTTTTTGCTTCCTGAGTTTGGCTAATGGCTGATGTGGTATTTAATGAGCTAAGTTCAGCTGACCCCTCTGTGCTCTGCTCACTTGCCGTAGTGGTGGGGGGAGAAATCCTTGATGAAGGCTCATTGGTTGATTTTTGGTTACCGTGGTTATCAGCCCCAGAATGAGACTTAGTAGTGTTGACTGTGCCACTCACAGACTGATGCATTTCTGCAATTTGAAAGCTTTTCAGCATTTATATGCAGGCTTCATTATCTTCCCAGCTACTATAACAGGAAACGTTCTCACAATGTTACTGGAATGTTTTGTCAATGTTATAACATTGCCACGGCACGGCACATTGTGAGAACGTTTTGCGTTTGCTGTGTTTCCACAGACATTGCCATCTGACCTGGTGTGCTATAACAGGTAGAAAGCACTGATGTGCAAATGATGTCACATCACACGGTATATTAGACGTACGGGGGTTGAAAGTGCAGGATTGTAATATACTGGGATGACAGCAAGAGAGTTGCATAAGGCATGCTTTTAAGGTTAATGCTGCAATAATGAAGTGTGGACAAGAAATGCTGCCTTCCTCAAGCTCAAATGGCAATAGATAAAACAAAAAAAGCAGGTTTTCTATATTTATTTTTAATTTATTTTTTCCCCATTGTGAATGATTAACATTGATTGCAAATTTAACATTAGTTTCCAACCCATTATGATGACCAAGTGTGACATAGGCCTGTTCGGTTAAAGCAGGCAGCTGTCAGTTTCACTTCATTGTTCATCCTGACATATCGAGATCGAAAGTAATATGCAGAATGAAGTGTGTACATTTTATTAAAAATAAGTAACTTTTTTGGAAAGGTTTCAGTTAGTACCAAATGGATCTGTCACATTTGGCCATGACCCTGGGTAGCTGTATTATTTATCGGTTCATTCATATGCAATAAGAGACTAAAGCCAAGCAAGGCGTAAGTGTAAAAAAATGCAGAAACTGATAGATGACATTGTTTTTTACCTTCTCTCTCTTTTTCTTTTCTATCTGCTATTTTTCTTCCTCTCTCCCTCCCTTTCAGTTCAATTCAGTATGATTTATCGGCAAGAAATACACTCCTCCCTTTCCCCCTCTTTTTGATCTTTCTTTCCCTCCTTCTCTTTCTCTCTCTTGCTGTCCCTCACTCTCTCCTTCTCTCTCTCAGTCTCTCATGCTCTCTCTTTCACCATTTATTTTTTACACTCTTCCTCAGTCTGTCAAATGGACAGAACTAATAAATTGCAGTGTCAGGGACTCACACAAACACACAGTAGTTCCTGAAATTAAAAGCCACTAGATTAAATCGCTCCCTGCAAACAGAAGCCAAACTTTATACCTCAATTCCCAATCCGGAGGTTTTGTGAGCTGTCAGAAAGCGGAAGGTCTGTGTTTGATCTGAGCTTGGGAAGAGTTTAAATTGAGACAATATTACTAGCCTAAGGAAATTACAAGCAAATACGATTGTCTGTGCAGATTGACTTGACCCTGTCAAAGCCATCCTCTCTCTTTGAAAATGATGCTGTGACTTGATTCTGTGTCAACATGGAAAAAAACGATGTCTGACAAGAATTGAAGACGATTAGTCCCAGCTCGCCGTTGGAGAGTGCCGGACTCTGCAGGTTTAACATTTCTATTTGTTCGATTCTCTGAGCTACTCAAGCAGAGCTAAACGCTGAAAAATTCATGTCGCCTAAAAAAATTCACAACCCACCTGTTTGAGTCATAGCAGTAGAGAGGATTGCCAAGTAAATTCTATGATAACGGTTTTGCTGATGTGCAAGTGTGTAGCCCATGGCAACAGAACAGGATGAAATTGCTCACAGAATGAGGACAGAAATAATTGTTGTGAATTCATAATCATTACTTCAAGGAAATCAAGGGTAAAGTCCTTGAAATAATCCAACACTGAAATCTATCTGGCATTCTTCTTTAAACTGTTTACAAACAAATTAATATTTCCGAACAAGGTTATAGATCTGTAGAAAATACAAGTAAACACCATTCATGTTCTGTGCAAATCTGTCTATATTAATTTAATTTACCCCCTATGAGTCAATAGATTATTATCAAAGAGATTAAGGAGGTTATTTAAAAAAGAATTTAAGCAGTTGCACTACTGCTTTTGTGCATGCTTATTTCCATGTATCCATTTTCAAAAGTATTAAGCACTATCTGTATTGAATATGCACTGTCTGAGCACACAAGGTGAATATCTATTTTTAATACAAGGTTGTTATTTGCATGCAGGGTCACGGGTGAATCTTTTACATTAATCATAAATCAATCAAATGCTTGCAGGTGGCTCACCATCTAACGTTCTCTTGGCAAAATGGCTCTTGGATTGCTTCATCTCTGTAGATACCATAATCAGGATTCAATCAACATGTCCATAACTTTGCCTCACTGTGAAATGTTTGTATTTTTTTCACAAACAGATTGCCAAGTTCAGAGAGTAAATTCACCAACTGTGCTGGTGAAGAAAACAACTGAGACTATGAATTAATTGTGAGCCAGTTTTGGACACATCTTTACTGAATTCAGGCCTTAAATATTGGCCCACAGCAATGTTTACAGGATATGTGGGTGTTTACCCCCCCCCCCCCCCCCCTCATATTTTGTGAAGTTATCAAACCATGCCCAAATACATTTGATTTATTGATACAGGATATAGTAAAAAAAAAAAAGAAGCAATTGCTTAGCTTGAATATTCATATTTTCTTGACAGCTACCAGTAAAAGGGGTGAAGGCCTTCAGTAAACACCTGATCTATTACCATTATCCCATATATCTAACAAGACAATGGCTATGGTGTGGAGCACAAGCTTATCAATTCACCACGCTCACTGCCGATTCGTCAGCTCAAGGTACTAATCGGTGAGGCTTCCACAAAAGAAAACAATACAGGGTATTTGTGACTTGTTGCAACATGATTCAGAAACACCTATCATAGGGACCCATAAAATGCTAGTACCCAATAAAATGCCCCAGCACTGCACACAGGCATTTGGGGGAAAAAAACCCTGAAGGTTTTATAGAAGCATGCATACAGGCTTTAAATGACACAGATTTTTGTTAGCTCCTGTTTGTATGTCCTTTTCCCCATAGTGCCCCAGTAGCCTTTGTTCTGGCGTGAAAATGTAAATCTCTCTCATTCACATTTATATTTAGGCCAGCAACTTTTGAAGGCATCGTCATTGCTTTTAATGCATTTTATATACTGTTCATCATATTCTTGTTTGTGCCCATGTGTTTCCTCATTTTGCTTGTGCTAAAACAAAGCTTTGCACTTTTTGTTCATAAGCTTAGCTGTTACATTTGATTAAGATGTGTTGTGTTAATATTAATTAATGTTATTAAAATATTGTTTATTTTTAACAATGCTGCTGTAATATCAATTCATGTGGAATTATAGATTTCTCATTGTTGGTATTGTCTCTGACTGTGAATCCACATACAGTCCTGCCCTTGCACTTGGTGCTAATTTTCGATATGCTCGCGTGCGTTCAAAGGTGAACCACACAGTGCAAGGCCAAACGAGTACCAGAGGACCGTGCATGTACTTACACTAATCAGTGTTTCTTGAGCTTTTTGTTGGAACATTTTACATCCAGTTAATACATGAGAAATAGAAAAGGAAGAGGGTCAAGCATTTGTTTAAAGCATACAAAATCCAGTCGAGCTGTCAGGTTGTCAGTAATTTCTGTCAAACTAATGTTAGCAAACTGAGCTCCTGGAAATGAAGTCTTTCTCATTCAGCCATGAGAACAATTGATTTATATACAGAGGATGGTACCATGATGGGAAATGTAATGTAGGTTTGTCTGTATATGCATGCTTTGCAACGCCTCATGGATTAGCTGTGTGTAATACTGAAATGCAGAGGAAGTGCAGAGGCATATTTAGTATTATAAGCGTGTAAGGAAGGAAGACACAGGCAGAATGAGTTGGGGAATTCAGAAATGAATGCCACAGAAAGCGTGTGACTTACGTCCTTACAGGGCTGTTCAGCTCTCACTGTTCAGTCTTGCCAACAGTCACAGAAGGATGCAGGGTTCATTTAAGGTAATCTGCTCTTACTGAGTATGCTAGCCATGCATTGCAGATGTACCATGAGCATCTACTGCTAACCCTTTACAGGATCACCTATAGCTAGCTGTTATAAGGTGAGGGCTATTTCAATGGGATGGAAAGAATATTTGTGGACGTAAATTGCACAGGATGAACTTCCTGTCTATGTACATTGTGTTTAAATTCTTGGTACTATGTTCGATAACAAAGGCACATTAGTTTGTATAGAGGAAACTTTTGCTGAGAGAAAAAAAGCAAAGCTAGATATGGAGGATGGGAGTCATCATCAATGCAGGAATACCAATCCACCCTTAAAACCCCACTTTTACCACACAGAATGGAAAGTATATTGAATCTTTCATCTAGAAGAGTAAATCTGTTTAATTTCTGTGCAAGTGACCAAGAAACACAGAAAGTATATTTGGTCTGCAAATGCTGCGAGGGTGTGTAATGTAAAAAAAATTAAATAAAAAACAGAAGGTCAATTGTATTATTTCTGGCCAGGTTGATTTTTTGAACATTGCTACAGCTTCCCAACCAGACATATTACATTGGAGAACTTCAACAAGCATCTTACATTGGACTTAATACTCACGTACATGAACACAATGGGTATTTTATGTATGGCAAGTGCACAATATTTCTCGATCTGTTCAGTTGTTTCTCCACTGGGGTTTGTGGGTAAAATGTGGAACCCGATTTAATACATTATTCATGTGCATAGCCGGCACCCTTATCCAATGCCATTTCATCGCTCTGCACTTCTATAAACACATTTTTTGGACTGCTTTTCTCTTTCTTACTCATTTTCTGGAACTGTATTTTTATTTATCTGTATTTGCACAGGCAGCCTTCATATGCCCCACAGGTCAGAGGTACGGAAAAGCCTATAGACCAATACATTCCCTCCATGGCAAGTGTTAGACCCAAAAATACACCATCATTGTCGGGCTGCTGAGCATAGTTAGCATAAAAACGGTTAGGGTTAGATAGCAGAACGTGGAGTGAGGGTACAACGGGCATGCCCAACATAGAAATCAAACCTGCTGTATGTTGCTTGCCCTAAAATACACCTAAAATGATATTAGCTTGTGGAGGGTGGCAGAGAATAGATATTTAAGAAGTATGCATTCCGTAAAACTAGACGATCAAATGCATACTGAAATTTTCCATGTAATATCATGGAGAATTGTCAGAGAGCATTTAACACTGACAAAGTAACTTTCATCAAGTGTGGACTCATTTAAACTCTGTTAGAGCTGAAATAACACTGCAGATTTTTCTGTCTATAGGGCATACAGTAACAGAGTACATAAATCCAGTGCTGGTTATCAGGATGAACTTGATGAATGGCACAGCCTTTGAACCCCTGGGAAGACTGAGAGTACGATTTCCATAAGGTGCAGTTTATAAATATTAAGGTAAATAAAGAAAACAATTAAGACTTGGTAGTGAACATGTGTCAAACAGCTCAACCAGTGTAAATAGTGAAGGTATAAATAGCAGAATTTCATGCACGCACGCACGCGCACACACACACACACACACACACTCTCTCTCTCTCTCTCTCTCTCTCTGTCTCTCTCTCTCTCTCTCTCTCTTCTCTTTCTCACACATCCCTCTGGCACCTGTCACACCTTTACTTTGGCACGCTTTGTGCTGAAAATGCTTGGCAGGGGGTGCTTGTGCTCCCCGGGGCAAGTGAAGGGCAGGAATAAGGTGCTGCTTCTCCCCTGAGGTGGAAAAGGCTGTCGTTACTCTGCTAATACCACTGTTTATTTGCTCAATTGATCCATTTAGCTATAAATGCAGAATAGGTCAAAGACTGGCATTATTTACACTGTGCTTAAAGAGACTGTTGAATAGAGACTGTTCATTTTTTTCAATTCAGTATTTCCAATGTGATATTTTACATTTTATAAAAACATCAGCATGTTTGGAAACTCTGGCCAACCCGCTCTGCTAATACAACAGTTTATTTACTTAATTTACTTAAAAGAGACTGTTAAATAGTTTCATCTTGACATCTTATATTTTATAAGAAGATCAAAGTGTCTGGAGACTCTGGCCAACACACTGGTACTTTTTAATCTACTCTGTCATTGTCACAACAGTCTTTTTTGGCCATTATAATTTTTACATGTTTTACCCTGCTGTGGATACCTGCTGTCAGGTGCACAGCCGTATGCAAGCTTGAGAAATGGGATTATATAATAATTTGTTCAAAGGTGCTATTTTTACCTGGTTCTTCTCCAGTCACAGCCAATCAGGCTCTTCTTTTTGTTTTTTCTGCGGCTCTGGCCACGTTGGCCTCATAACTAGTACGGATGACGAGCAGCCATCATAAATTCCACGCACGGACTCATGAAAAAAAGAAAGTTAAAAGCTAGCACATTTTCTTGCGATTTTTTCTTGTGTGAGCAGTCGGATTTGTTTTCCTTTTTGCTTTGGCCCTACAGTAGATTTGCACAATAATTGACTTCCTGATTAACCCAGATTTCACACAACATGTTTTCTGTCCTCTGTCCAAAAGTAATGTTTGAACAGATTCCTCAGCTGCTGTTTGAGAGAGCCGGAGCTCTCTTGCGCATGGAATGAGTCCAGTATCACTTGCACAGGAATTCTATTACTGGTCCCATCTGAATATTTAGTTTTTTTCTTTTATTTATTTGCCAGGGAAAGTGTTCTTAGATGTCATCACACTTGCTGCTGAGGGACCAGACTGCAATACACTGCACTTTGTTAAAAGTACATTTTACAGCACTGCACTATTAGCAGGCTTACTGTGATTTACTGCATTAATGGCAGTAAATGCATGTCATGCCCTAATGTTGGGCCAGGCTTTCTGCCCACCTGATGGCTCAGAGACTTACTTGCCTTCAATAATCAAGGAACCTAAATACCAAACTTGCTGTGGTGCATTTTTTTAGACACTTCACTTTGATTATTATGATTTATTATGAAGGTGATAGAATGTATGGTTTGTGCATTTGTTCATTAGCTGTTGTGTTTGTTTGTCATAGACAAGAAAACATAAATATCATTGGAAGATGAAAGTTGGGGTGGTGGGTGGGGTGGTGTTCTGTAGGGGCTGCTTGACATACAATACTAATTTTTTTTTGTGAATCCTCCAGAAAAAAAAAAAATTCATTAGTAACCCATCCCCCTTCAAAAAATACAAAAAATTAAAATAAATTTTGAAAAAATGTTTCGCTATTCATCCCTGCTGGACAGAATTTAAGTCACTTGATAAGAACAATCCCAGATCATAAGAAGAAGGGGGGGGGGGGGGGTGCAGGGGGGGACATGTCCCTCCCAATATTGGAACCAGTTAAACACCCTCCCCCCCAATAATTGTTGGAAAAAATTTTAAAACCTTTGCCATGTGCTTTTATTTTGAAAGGCATGCTGCGGGAGCGCAGGCAACAAGTCCACCAGATACAACAAATGTCATCCCTTGTAATGGAGCCCTTTTTTCAAAATATAACCCCATTCACATTGTGCAGTAGGTCCCCACAAACCAGCTAGCTTAATAGGTTGCAATCAGGTGATTGAATGGCCACAGAATTACTCTTAAATCAACACATTAAAATTGTGCACTGCGGGATTTGGCAAGGTAGTTTGCAGTCACATGGGAGGAAGGTATGGTACTATGCTCTTACTATTAACATATTAAAATAAGTTCCTTGCATTATTAAAATTGTATTATATAGTTATTGTAAAGTTACATGTATGTTTCAATACGTTATAAATTGAACGTGCATTAATTGGCAATGCTTTTGGGTTCCTTATGTGTATCAAAGAATAAAACCTTTTTTGGCTCCATCATGAATGTAGCTATCGATAGAATTCATTGAATGCATTGTAATGTTTGCTGAAAGTAAGGTGGCGGGTGAAAAATCTGCCCAGGGACAAATTTTGGCGGTCTTTATTTCATTGATTTCCAGCATTCTTTCATCCAAAAATGCAGCAACAAAAGAAGTCCAGAAATGAATCCAGTCAAATATTACCTTGTTTAGACACACTTACACACTATGTATGTACATAATGATACACTGAACAGCATTGCGATGATGGGGTGGAGGCAAAAAAGTGAAGCTGAGCTTTTTTGTGACAAAATATTTTTTTTTATTTTGTGAGAGTGAAAGTTGAGTAGGGAGAAAGGGGAATTCAAATAGTTTTTTTTGTGTATGTGTTATGGAATGCTTACACATAACTGAAAAAAATTTCCTCTTGAAGACAAACGCATCTTTTCTTTCTGTTTATGTTCCATTCTCACATTGTCAGGCCGTGGAGCGAGGTGGACCCAAGTGCAGAGACACACATGAGATGGGGGATAAACAAACAGTAGACTAATGAGGAGAACCGTGAGGGCTAGGAACAACAGGTTTCAACGGGCGAACCTGGAGCGTGGGGTTTGTATGTGACTGGATTCATGTGATGGAAGATTTTGAAGGGGCTGACAACCAGGGCAGGGCTAGGATGGGAGACCAAGGTCTCTGGCATCCAGGAACCATGCCAGTCATAATATAAAAAAGACCAGGTCAAAACCTAGTATATGGCTAGATTGGCCGACCAATGGTGTGACTTCATAACTCAGCCGACCAATGGTGTAACTTCATCACTCACTCAGTCACTCTGTCACAGACATTCACGTTTCTAGGGCTGGCCCCGCTGTTGCGGTCCAGCCAATAAATGTTTTGATTTTATAGATTCCATACGTGTCACAGTGGAGGGTTTGGATGGATAGAGAGGTGGATGGATTGAGCGGTGGTGTTGAGGTGTAGAGTAACTCTTCTTCAGCCTTGTTCAGTTTGAATGCTTCATCTGCACCCCACACTCGGTGTGAAACACATTTATTACGTATGTATTTAGTCATGTGTCTAAAAACAAAACGTTTGTGATGTATTTAATTCAGGCATGTCAATATTAGAGCATTACGTACAGTTTAATTAAGTGGATTAGACATGCTACTTTCATTCTTGTGCCCTTTTGAGCATGTCTACTGTTAGCCAATTACTGACTAGGAGATATTTTGCATGCATACAGAATAAAGAAACAACAAGGCCAGCTCTTGCAGGTGAGAATGGCTGAGGCTAGCATGTGCTGAAACTTTAATACCCGTGCCTGGCTGTTCACTGGTGGAACCAATTAACTTTTCCGTTAAATATAATATTTATTGTAGTGGCGAGTGAGGGTAGGGGCTGGGGAGCAAATGTGTCCCCCCGATGTCAAACTCACTCCTACATCCCTGGTGAAATCAGTCTCTTTTTTGTGTGAGCACATTCGACCAGAATTTGTCACATGATACTTGATTTAACAGGCCATTTCCTTTTTTTCTATGTGCTGTCTGACATCCACAGAGAGAGCACAACTACTGATCATTACCACATCAAAATACTGTTAAATGAGCTCTAACAGTGTTTAGGAGGCCAAAGACTATTTGTACTCAACTACAATTAAAAGTACCCTCTCAGAGTTGATTTTACATTGAAAATGTTCCTTTGGACCTGGCATTTTCCTTTACATGCATTTCGCGAAGGTATTTTGTAAATGTATCCCCTTTTTTTTGGGAGGGGGGATTCTGAAGCTCTGTTGACAGTTGTGTTCTAATCCACAGTATGTCAGAGCACAACAATGTTTCTAATAAAAGGAAAAGCTTGATTTCCCAATTAATCATAATTTTCCTGTAGCGCTTTAACTAAATCGATATTCACGTATCTTAAACCGAGAGGTCGATTTCAGTTACATGTTTACAGCATGTTAGCAGTCAGTTTTGCAGCGTTTATCTTGCTAATGATTTCTATTTTTTCGTTACTGTGCAGAAAGACTGGAAAACAAGTCATAAAAATGAGAAGGAGAAAAACCATTCCACTGCTCTTTTACCATTTTAACAGTTTCCATAATGCATGGTACATTTCTGTTTGCTATTAATACGCACAGTCTACTGCCCTCTTGAGACATATTAGCATGGACACATTTATCTGCAGTAATAGTACTGGGTGCCTCACTTTTCTAACAGTCTTTCCTTAAACTGGGATTTTCTGAATATAACACCAGCACAGTTACAATTCTCCAGGCATATAGATGGCAGAATTACTATAACTTGTATGGTACTGGTGTTAAAGTCCCTTTCATTGGCTGAATACTTTCCTCTCTCTCCCCACCTCAGCTAAGTTGTGCTACCCATGATGACACAAAATGGCTGCCGTGTACTGCTTGGGTGGGGGCTACATGTCAGTGGCAACCATTCACGTTTTTTTCTTTTCTTTTTTTTTTCATAATTACATTTTTCAGAAATTTTTGGTTAAAAACAAACTTTGCCTGAATTGTGATTTGCATATATCCTTGGTTATACAAAATAGATGAAATAATAAGAATAATAATAATACGACTAGTCCCATTGTCTCATGCTCATGTCCACTTACAGCACCAAATTGGGTTAAATTAGAGAAGTGTTTGACCACACCTGTAAACCTATACCGAGAGGTAATACGTCACGGTCTGGGTGGGCAATGTCTTAACAAAGCTATCGAAAAATACCGTCCGTGGCCAATAAAGCAAACTGCGCTGGATGTTAATAAAGCAATTCAACGACAGAAAATGATAACACTGCGAGGCTAATTTGCTGTTATTTGGAACTACCCCCAGAATGTGTGGCTCATTACAGTGGAACAAAAGACTGTGGGACACTAAGTGAGATCGGGCCTTTGAAGTGTTACCATAGCATCTGTTTAATTTCGATGCGTCCGTTCCACCCGAGCCCTCCCACCCTCCTGCTCTGTCACGTAGGTGGATGAGTTACCTTCACCGCTGTGTTTATACCAGCCTGTGTGACAGAGATTTTTATTCATTTATTACATTATTTTGTTTTTTGTTTGTTTATCTTCCCCTGCCTTATTACTGCTCATATTTAAGTAGTGTTTAGAAGTTCCTTGCACAGCCTGCATTGATATAAATAGCAACAGATAGAGGGCATTTATTCATTGAGTTTATCTCTTTGTGGTCAAGTTTGGTTTCTAAGAAGGAAAAAAAAACATACATCTTTAGAAAGGAGACATTAGCAATTAACTTCGGAAACAATCGCACGGAGTCTGCGAATGGATTATTGTGTAAACGGTGTAAACATTTATATTCAAAGTAAACAGGCAAAATCGTGCCCATCATGAAGCTAAAGTGTTTTGCACTGCTGAACAGATGACTATATCACTTATGCACCCTGGGGGATTACCCGGAGAACCTTAATGGCCAATGCAAGCCCTCATCATAGTGGATTATATATAGTAGTTTAGACATTTTCCAGAGGGCAGCAATATTATCAGACTTATATTTTTAATGCCAGATATCAATGGATTGCTACATGTTATTAATGTAAACCCGTGGGGGGGGGGGGGGGGGGGGGGGGGGAGCAAAGCAAATCAAGACTCTGCATCACTCATTTTATCACTTCTTGCTGAAGATAACATTGCATTGTGTCAAGTTCCGACTCATAAGATTGTAGATGGCCAGATTACAAATCTGAGGTTATTTTTTAATAATTCCAAAAAACTTTGTTTCTGTTGTTATTGCAGGATGTAAAACATGATGTTGTTTTGAGTTAATCCATGTATGATTAAAAGACATCATATCTGAAGGTATACCAGGTTTTGTCCATGCACCATGAGAAAGTTTCATGGCAAAATGTCCAAGACATGGCAACAGAATAAGCTACACGCATCTGGTTCTTTTATAATTTTTCTTGCGGTGAACACTGAAAAAAAAAACTTGCTGTTCCCCAGTGTGACAAAAATGACAGAGAAGCAGCATTGAAGAGTGACTCCAGAGGCACCGGAATCTTCACTGGCCCTGTGTTTAATCGTTCCAGCTTGTCGCATTTCCTGCTCCTCCTCCGCTTCAAACCGGACAAACCTTCACTCCTTCAAGTCTGTTTATCTTCCCTCCACCTCCCCCCTGACCCCCCCCCCCCCCCCCTTCCCCCGCTCCCGCCCTCGTCCCCGTCCCCGGCCTGCTGAGTTTGTGCGCGGTCCGGGCAGCTGACCGCGGCCTGAAGCGGGAAGCATTTACCCGCCTGTGAGATCCTACCCAGAGCAACGCCGCCAGACTGAGGTCAGTGAAACGTAGCGCGCCACTTGCCTAATGGGGCGTCCTTGCCCAGCTCACAAAGCTTAACCACCCTTTATAAGGCCTTTCTAAGCATAGATAACACCCTTATGATTGTGTTGATACCAGTTATAATGAAGCAATTATAATTTTACAAATACTGTACATCGTAGTGGCTGAAACTTAAAAAAAAAATGTATTTATTTATCCATCTATTTTTTTGCACATACTATATGATTCTATATCTTACATCATTAAGCACTGCTGTTTTCATGATTATAACACCATGAAGGTGGTACAAATGATTTATGAGGACCTTTAAGAGGTTGCTCTCCAGAAGTGTGACCCTTTATTATATACCCAAACAGCAGGACATATACTAAAGGAATTGAATTAATTTTGCCCTTCTTGTCTTCATGTATAATTTATTTATTTATTTGTGTGTTTTATTGTTTGTTTATTTATTTTTTATGTTGTCTTTTATGTTCTTTCAGCCAACATCATGGCAACATGAATACAGATTTGTATTTGTGCCATTCATACAGCCAACAATAACCCACATTTTACAGTCACTGTGTCTTAAAGTTGGAATAATGCCCAGGTTAAAATAACCAAAAAAAAAAAAACTGAATGAATATTTCATTAATTACATAATAATAAAATAACGTTACCTTAGAGTCATTCTACTTTTTGGGAAAATAAAAGGCATTTGTGAATGTGGGTGTGACTATGAAACTCAAGGGAATGTGTGGGTCTGCTAAGGCTTCAACACTCCATTGTCGTTAGTCTTGCCCCCAGAAGTTGACATATACACATCGAGCAAGTTCACATTTTAAACTGGGCTTTAGATACCTTGTGGCCCTGTTACTTAAATCACAGCCCCCCGAGGTCCAAGAACTGCTGGTTTTCCCACCCTCCCTTTACCTGGGAGTCAGGTGTGAATACAGTCTGGCCAATCGTAGCACTAATTGTTCAGTTAATTACCTGGTGGGAAAGAAAGCCTGGGCCAGAGTTGGATTCAAGGTCTAGATCTGAGTATCCATTCCTTATGTGGCAGATCCAGCTGAATATCCTCTATGACTGCAACACCAAGTAAATTCACAGAAATAAGGACATGCTCAGTGTGATGGACGCTGATCATGATCAGTGGTGTTGCTGTTGTTGTTTCGAAGGCCAGAGGTTAATTCATCCATTCATTCAATGAGATTTCAGAATCTGCATGTCATGTCTTCATTTTATTTTGTTTTCGTCCCTCAGAAAAGCTGTAGGGAGTCAGACGGCTTGGAGCAAAGCCGTTTGTTTTCCCGCTAGGAAATATCCTCAGCGCGCATGCTTTACGCTCTGCCACTGGCTGGCATTTGAATTGATCAGGGGGTTAATTAAACTTGACCCATCCCAACTCTTAATTACAGAACGGTACTGTAAATAACGTTTTAATATTTCGCTCAGCAAGGATGTAATGGGGCAATTCTTGTGTATGCCTTCAACGGAAACGGACAGAGGCCCGTCTCTCCCCCTCCACCCCCGCTAGACAAAAATCCATTTTAATGGGCAGGCGCGCGGGCGATTGAGACATCCGACGGTAAGACGAATGCTGACAAAACGTAAGCGAGGTTGCTCCTTCTCAGTTGGTCTCTTCGCCAAGCGCCTTAGCCATCGTTGCCCGCTCTCCAAGGAAGGATCTGAGCTGCAGACGTGCCGGTACGGATGCGACGGCTGCTCGTTGAATCCCAGCGCGTGATCAGTTCGACAATCTGTTGAATTAGCCCGGGGTGGGGGGGGTGGGGGGTGGGGGGGGGGGTGTGAGGCATTTATCTTTCATAGCTTGTATGTAAATGACTGTGGGACCTTCTCAGCGATAATGCTCTGGTGTGATTGGAGCTGCTTTTTGATTTGTTCTAATTTTCTCTTCTTTTCTTTTTTTTTTGCTTTTATGAATTGTTATACCATCGCAAATCACAAATTGTGCGGTGCGATTATGTCTTTCTGGTTATTCCATGATTGTATCATATGTATACATGCACTAATTGTAATTCTACACTGCGTGAAATGACAGTTGCCGCACTGGTAATCACTGACAATCACTGGAGCGATTTTCACCATCACGGCTATGATGTTCTATTTCCTATCTGAGACCTGAAATTACATTGTTGTCTCTTCTGAATGAACATCGCCTTCTCATGTAGGATAGGAATGTGAGGAATGACAATCACTTTTAATTTTAATTCCTTTTCACGATGATACACCCCTCCCTACCAAATTAGACACTCTGGGACTGTTTGCTCTGAAAAAGGTCAATAGATAGAAATGCTAGCCCCTTCCATTGTGAATGAGTGAAAAAGTTTGTGCTATACTGTAAAGAGCCCTCACTTTTCTCCATATCACGTACATATTCTCAACATTTTCATACCAACCATCACCTCCCCAAACAAGTCCGGCCTTTTCTGGCTCTATCTGAGCAATCTGTCTCCTTTCGCAGATAATTTATCATAAAAGGTTGATGCCTTATTGAGATATTGAACATCATTGTAAAACTAATCTCTTGCTACTTAATCTGAAAAATGCCATCTGCAAAATTTCAAGCCGTGGAGAAAGATACTTGTAGCCTTTACTTGTTGGATGGTGGGTCATTGATGCACAGTGATTGATGTGGCACATGAGCACTATAGCAACGATAATGCTCCAAAGATTTTGTAGACAAATTTCATGTTCTGGGCACCCTATCAAGCTAGATTGCGCTGTCCTATATGACCCAAAAACAAACTAAATAGGCACTCGGGTCTGCACCAGGGGACAGAGCACCCTCTCTCCCCTTAATATTATTCTTTCTTTGCTAATCAACAAACAGTAATGCCATCAAACCAGCACAAGATTGGCTCAAATGACTTTAGAAATTGCTTTGCGGTTATGTCCCACTCTCTCGCGCGAGTCTTGTTTTTATAATGACTGTGCCGAGAATACTATTAGCAGCAATGCTTTGGCAGCCACAGTTTCTTCTTTTCTCTACGCTGTTCCGTTTAATCGCAATATGTCCTTAACTTCATGGACCTGAAACTAAACATGGATGTTGTCTCCCCATAGTTTGAAGAATTTCAAGCAAATTTCACCCCTTTTCCTCAAGACAAACTTCAATAATTTTGGCACCTAGCACAGTAGGGAAAAAAAGCAGGAAAGCTTACATTTGTCCTTGAAAGTAACAGACAAAGCACATTGTTGGCTGGTTTTAATGAATCTCCCCCCCCCCCCCCCCCCCCCCCCGTATCTGAGACAGATTTTGTGTCGGTGTGCCACCTCAGCAAGGTTGAGATATATGTTGTCAGTCATAAACGCCGAGCAAACACACTCTCGCTCTTTTATCTCCGCTTTTGGATAATATGAACCTATATCTTTTTACTGTAGTCAGTAGCACGGAAAAAAAAAATCACATCTGTTTTTCATGCTTGCTTTCTTTATTTATGGCGCCGCGAACCACGGAACCGTCTGAAAGTCGAGCAAAGAAAGTTGCCGGGTGCCGGAAGCTGCGGGCTGACTTGTGCATCTTTGTTAATCTTCTCCTCTCCCACGAACGCAAAGTGTAACCAGGTTTTCGAGGACTATGAAATGCAACATTAAAGGTCCATTTGCAGGGCTGCGGTAGGCCTTCGGTTTAAAGGGGCGTGCTTCAAACGGACTCTGTCGTGCGCATATCAGAAGCGCGCAGGCTGAGATGGGCCTTCATGCAAAAGACCGCCATTTCCCTTAATAGGCTAGTCACCTTGATGGTTGAATGACTCTTGAGCGTTAGAAATTCAGGCATACACATGGGGTGTTTACCCACAGGTAATGTGCTTACCTTGGCGAACAAAGTTATTTTATTCTGTTTACCTCATGAGCTCACAGTTTACCTCAGTGTTGGTCGCCTCAAAATAATATGGTAAGACTTTGTTTCAATGGTCCTTCATAAGAGCTATATATCTCCTGCGTGAGCAGTACATCGACATTCGTGAATTTTTATGTCAATAGGTGCAGATAGGCATGTGGTGCCTGTCACTTTGTATGTTACAGTAATGTCACTTGTTGCATCAGGGGTATCCAAAAATATCCCCTGGCTATTTTCAGTTATTGACACACTGCATGTTTATGATAGTTTTACTCTGTAATGAACTAAGGGCTTGACATATGTATAGAATGCAAGAAGTTGCTATATATAATGTACAGATGGTGTATTTGTTTTACCTATTATGGATTGCTTGTCCCGTTTATATGCTTTATACCTTTGTGTCACTCGCACGGCAATCCAACAGATTGATAGTGCTTATTATTTTTGTTGTAAAATCAAAGTTTTGTCTCGCTGAAGATATCCAACATATTTCAGAATTTTCATTCAATTAGTCGACCTTCATTGGAATGCTTACGTTCACTTCCTGTTGTGTGAAAAATAAAGAAAAATAAATGGTAGAAAACAACAATTTTTTGGGTTGCTCGATAACATGACTGAGGTCAATGCCACAACTCTGAATTAGCTCTCCTGATGAATCTTCAGTGCCACCACACATTATCAGTCACATTCTTTTCCCTTGATGCTTGCACGGAACAAATTACTTTCAATTACACCTTCAAATTTTCTTTTTTAATTAAATGCATGGCAAGATTAATTACTGGATGTTTAAATGATAAAGAATTTGAAGTCCTGTCCTCGATTGCTTTTTGCGTCCCAAAACATTATGCTGGGTGTGAATTCCCCCCCCAGTGTTCGATAAGCAATTTGAAGCAGTTTACAAGCCGGAGCGGTCGTCGGGACAGTTTGTTTCTGTTTGTTGACAGGCTCGCTTCTCACCAAGAGGCGACAGACGCTCGGGGAGCGGGTCCTTAGAAAACGAATTATAAGCATGTTAAAAAAGATGTCTTTATTGGGGCTAAAGAATGTAGCTGCTCCATGTAATCTACCGCAGGAGCCAAAAAACAAAAAGTGACTGGGAGACAGATAACCAGTGTTTGCTCGATCCGAAACGTTCATTTACGCGGCACTCTCTCCAGCCCGGAGCCTTCACTATAATAACATTGGGAGTGTGAACCAAATTAAAGTTAGAGGTTTCCTGACAATTAGAACGGTTCTTAATTGCTTTTAATTATTTTCTTATCTGAGCCGAGGCATTGTGTTGTCAGGAACACGGAGCCTACCTGATGAATGGACCTCCCGCAATGCAGACAACTTTCTCTTCGCAGATTACTTAGCTCTTTCCAAACAAAAAGATATCTGATATAAAAGCCGTAGCAAACGATATGTGAATCACACAAGCTTAAGAAGGGCATGCTCTCTCATGTGATCACTGCCTATTATCTAACTACATATGCTAGAATACAAAGAGTCACATGGTGACTGGAGAGAACGTGGCATTAGAGATTTTCCCATTATAAAATATATGCTCGTATGAATGCATTAATGAAGGATTTAAAGTCTAATAAAAGGGGCAAACATGTTATGAAAGATGAGAAACATCTGCTGTGGCATATCTCATGTCCAAAGTTTTTTTTACCAAACCTCTATAGAGCACATTTGTGATGCTAATCTTTTATTCTAATTCTTGCAGATCCTGGGGTTAATGGCCACTAAGAGCATTAACATTTCTACTTTTATTTCTAATGTCTCAAAGCCTTCTTTCTCCAAAGCACTGTGACATAGAATCCTGCTTTTTCAAAGCAAATCATGCATTTGTTTAATTCTCATGGTAGCACGCAAGGCTACATGTCTCATTTCATCACATAAAAACAGTATAACTTGTGTTATACTGTAATTATGTATAACGACTAATGGTTATTATGTCACTACTAAAAGTTGCATGTATATATATTTACACATATATTACATGTGCAACATTGAATGCAATGTATGTGTGTGTGTGTGTGTGTGTGTGTGTGTGTGTGTGTGCACCAAAATGGAGAGTGTAATTAATTGAAATAAAGCAGAGGATCTGCAATCACATTTTAATTGTTTGATAGCAAATGTAAAATTGTGGAGTTCAGAGCCAAATCAAGAGAAAATATGTCTTTGTTCCAAATGTTTTGGAGCTCACAACAAAGTATACCAAAACCCTGGGTTGAATAAAGGATTTTTCTTTTTTAAACAGCAGAAAAAAACTAAAACTAAAAGAATACAAAGAAACTTTCAGTGGGGGGATGGGGGTGGGGTGATGAAAGAAAAGCAAGACCCACTCAATATGGATAAATTGTACAGTATTCATCCAATATATTGCATCAATTACAGTGTTGAAGTTTAGGTTCATTTATTTCTGACTGGATGCTGACAGTAGCTGAAAACATGGATCAATGCAGTGGTTCTGTAGTCATGGTAGCAGCGTTCCGTCATACTGCAGACGAGTTTTACAGTAACAATTCACATGTAAAGTGCAACATTCCTTATAGATTTATTTTAATGCTGTTCCTGTTTTCTCCCTATTTGGAATGCCGTATTCCGAAATGGTGAATGGTTGACCAGCATGGGAGAGCACATACAAATATGTTCTCTCTTCTGAAAAAAAGTTATGTGAAGCTACCACTTCTTTCCACCAATGAAGCTCTTACAGACAGTGAATCAAAGGAGGAATCTTCATGTGTAGCAGCTTATGTGCACCTGTTTGGCCAGCAGAGATCAGCACTGCATGATTAGTCATGAACATATCACAGACAGAAGTCCAGCCCTCCCTCCCTGGGTGATGCTTTGGCCAGTTATGTGTCTCCCTGTGAGACTGATGTCACAATGGCCCCAATGGCTTGGTCCAGATGTAATACCTAACCGTAGAGCCCATCCACACAAAGCCACGCCTTAGCAGGTAGGCCACCCGACAACTCCAAGTTCTTCATTATTCAACTGGAATAAGGAGGGTTTTCATTTCTAACAATCTTCACAGAGATCAGAATTTTAATTTTCCCCACAGCATAACCTGCCCAACGGTTTGCTTTGAGCATGCCTTCTAATAAAGAACATTCGTTGCAGAGCTTGCCCTAGAATAAGTTAATTATGTTTCTATCATTTATTCACTTGCTGTTTGCTTTCAGATTACAACTGACAGGAAAGCTGAGGAATTATCTATTCTTTGGAATTTCGTAATGAAATAGACATCTGACACTTTGACGCATGAAAGATGATAAATATTTAGCTGAATTTGCTTGTCAAAGCCTACATTTCAACCAGCAATTTCTTTTTTTTTTTTTATAGCTGTAGTTCAGTTTTTGTTTGCCAGAGCCAGTAATTATCAGTGAAAAAATAATAATTAAAAAAATTTTAATTACTTAGTGAACTCCAAGAATACTTAAAGGCTGTCTGAAATCACCAACAAAAAGGGTGCCGAAACTATAATCTAATGTAAGCACATGGGTAAATATTCACAGCTCAGATACACAAAACGTAACCAGGATTTACACTCAGTGTCTGACAGCCTTGGTAAATATAGCTTAGTCTAGACTGAAATGACTTAGAGCCAGACACAACATTGCACATTTCCCTGTGTTCCTTCTGTATGTCTTCATCTCCTCACAACTAAGTTAAGTTCCAAAATAATATATAATTCAGTACCAAAATATTGAGCCAAATTTTTTTTCCCTCTTTTGACTCTACTCTCATCTGAATTCTTCGAATACTTCTCCTACATATAATCACCCGTTGATACCATGTTTCCCCATTAGGGGGCTGAACTATTACTTACTTGCCGTTGGCTACTCGTGTACAGTTTTGTCCACAAACATTCAAAGACTGCTAGTTCTTAAATATTTATCTTCAGATAGGCTCAACTTTCCATGATGTTGTTTTTAATTTCCATTTATTTATTTGTTTATTTTATTTATTTATTTTTCTAAATTTGACTTCACTTTTCACTTTCTAAAAGAAGAAATTAACTGATGTATCCCTCCTTGTTCCCTTCTATATTGTGCAGGTACCTATACAGAGTCACCTTGAACTGCAGTGCGCAGATTGTTTGAATTTGCAAAAATATGGAGAGGGAGATAATTGCTTTATCGATTCTAGTCAGTGTTAATGTTCTGCTGAACTTTATGGCGGTATCATTGGTATGAATGCTCATAACTATAATAGAATAATGTTACTGCATTTTAGTATGCCGGATACATAGCCTTGCAACATGCATTCTCCTACTGCGTGTCCCCGCCTATAGATGCTTGCCATCGCAAACTGAAACACAAATCCTGTGGGAGCGACTGTCTCCTTCAACTAACGGCAACCAATAAAACTGTCTGAAACAACTGCGGAATATTCACCCGCTCAGATTGGATTTTTTCAGAAATTAGACATTCATTCCGTACCACTGCAGTCTGAGTGTTATCCCATGGTACAGCTGCAACAATCTTTCTCCTGGTCATCTGCATTGTACAACACCGTGACTGTTTTCTTCCTGGGGCCTATTGTATCTGATTTCTATCGTTCGGCATACGCATATGCAGAATCTTCTATATGCCCATGAGATTTGATTCTGTGATTTAGCTTCGGAAAAAAGGAAATTGGACCATTTTACATCTATTATCAGGGAGGCAGTCTCTAAATTGCTCAGTTTAACTTCCTTACTTATCATCAGAGTCAGCAGTCAAGTCATAAGCCATGATCATTGAAAAACAAATGAAAATATTTTATTTTAACATACACAATCCTCTTGGTTTGTTGGGCAAACTCTTAGCTTGCTCATGATCTAGTATTCTGAAGAGTTACGGTCTGTTGCAAATGCACATGCTCCCTTTATTTCTTAGAACAGTGCATTTTAAGCCCAGAACATTAGTTTCCCAGTACAGGGTCGGTGTGGTTTGTGAGGCACAGTGCATATTTTGTATTTTTATTTTATTTGTGTGCCTCTCTCCAGAGTCCCCAAACTAAGCTAATGAAGGGTCCACATGTTGGTGCACACACAGTATTGAAAACATGTTCAAACATATTTATTTATTATGGGGTAGATGAATGAAGAATCTCAATTTTGCAAAAAAAAAGAAAAAAGAATAGAAAAAAATCCATCAAATCTGCAGCATTATTAATATATTATCCCAATCTATCAGTGATCATTGCTCCACTGAACATCTGTTCCTTCATTATCCAGCATACACTAATTATGATACATGTAATATTAATGAGTCCCCATCCTGCAGAAGGCCTGTGTTTCCCTGTGAAATATATAGTGTGGGACTGTGTGGAGGTCAAAACTCTTTAGAGGATGTCTTTCCATCTGTGACGCATAATGCAGTCACGCCGAGACCAATACATGAGGAGAGAGAGAGAGAGAGAGAGAGAGAGAGAGAAAGAGAGAGCCTGTCTGTGTGTCAGAGGGAGGAGGAGAGATAGGATAGGAGAGAGTGTTAGAGTGTGACCATTATATCCAGTTAAGTCAACAATATTATTATTATTATTGTTATCATTATTAATATTATTATTATTAGTAGTAGCAGCAGTAGTGGTAGTAGTAGTACTGGAAGTAGTAGCAGTAATAGTAGAATCATCGCTGAGGGAGTAAGAATTTGTCAGACTAGCTGGGCTCATTTTGTCACAAAAAAGTAGAATCTGCTGATTGTTCAGACACTGCACAAGTGTGTGTGTGTGTGTGTGTGTGTGTGTGCACATGCGTGCTCGTGCGTACGTGCGCTCGCGTGTGGGCGCGTGTTTGCGCTCGTGCGTCCGCGTTTTCATTGCTCCCTTTTTCACTCCGAAAGATTGAAACCCTGCTCTTTGGCTCGGCGGCTCAGGGCGATATTCAGCAGAAGACAATAAATTGAATGAAATCCGGGCGAGCGAGGCTCCGAGGCGGCCTGAACCCGGAGCTCTCAGCCGCGGCTCTTTCATTAGCGTCCCGGCGCTCGCCGGGCCAGACGCCGCCGTCTGACAGCACCTGTTAAATAAAATAAAACACAACAGGAGCCGCGATCCAGCAAACAACAGGTTGCTCCCCCCCCCCCCCCCCCCCCACCCCACCCCCACCCATCATCCCACTGCCCCTCCCACAACCTCCCCCGCCCCATGCCTCCGGACTCGAGGATGATCTCCATGCATGTGCTAAAAGGTCAGGTTAGATGCGGGCCCATTTCTATTTATTTATTTCTTTTTCCTGGATACCGAAGCAGACACCTGAACATCATATCCGGAGGAGAGGGTAGCTTTGACATGTTAGGGAAACACAGTGGCCTGAGGCCCGGTGTGATTTTCTCTCCTTTCAAACCGGCATGTTTTTTGTATGCCTTTTCTCTTTAAAAAAAAAAAAAAAAAAAACACTATTTTTTTTTCTTTACTTTCCAATTTGGCAATATAGATGACAGTCGTAAGGCAGTCACACTGCTGCAGCTCCCGCTGTCAGTTTGGAAGCATGTAGGCTGAAATGGTTTTTTCCACCTTTCCGCAGATTATTTTAACAACTTCAGAACTCTTTAGACACCAATAGGATTATCATAAATAATAATATGAAGTAATTTTATTTTTTTTCTCTGCTGTCCAGGGCAGGTCATCGTGATAGCGGGAGTATTCTAGAATCCTAATTTAGTGTATATTATTCAATGGTTTTGTTAGACGGTAGGTATGCTGAGGTGAGTAATACGTGTGAACACAATAAGGCCATTTGTGGGATCCAGAGGAAACTTTAGGAGCTTTGGAAACAGCAGTTCTAAAGTGAAACCTCCCACAGCTGAGTTTTTGTAACAGTTTTATTAAACAGGAGAGGCTTTGAGGTAGGGGGTGACAGTGATATTTAAGCAGGTCAAATTTATTTTCTACAACATTTCACTCACAGTGTGTTATTAACTTTCTGAAAAAAAAAAAGATGAAGTCTTGCTTACTGTATGTTGTTTATTTTTCTGATTCTGCAACCTTTGTTACGTTCGATGCAGTGGGGTGGTGGGGGGGAGGAAGGCATCTAATTCCCCAAGCACACCCCCCCTACACCCCCCCAAAAAAAACAAAAAACAAATCATCCTTAGCAGTGACATGCAAGCAGACAGCTTCCTTTTGAGCGTGCGCTGAGAGTGTGCACGTGTTCTGCAGAGCAGCAGGGGTGGCCAGGCGTCTCCCCTGCCGTAGGTGAAGGGCTAAAAGCCACTCTTACAAATTCAGCGCTTCACCCCAGAGCCTGCGGAGTAATTGGCTTTTAGGCACGAGGTGCAAATTGCTTTATGTTGCTGGCGCTGTTAACAGCCGTCTGTGCAAGCATTCAAAACGAGCGTGCGCAGATCAAGTGCGTGTTTTGCTCTAAGCGCAGTGGCGGAGCTGGTGTGCTTTATCCTGCCGATGGCCATTTTGTTGACTTTTTCATTTTAAGTGTGTACATACAGTTCAGTCTCTGATGTACAGTATTTGCTCTCTGTCACTTGGGCTCTTATTAATCAAACACTAAAAAACAATAGTTGGTCATTTATGGCTGATATCCTACTACTGGCTGATTGATTACTGCCTATGCCATAAGGGTGGAAAAAGTATTAGCAGTTGTTGTAGAGGTAGTAATGACAGTAATCGTAGAAGAGAAGGAAGAGAAGACCAGGTGAGGAAGGTAAGACACAGGGTGACTTCAGATCATCTGTTCATTTTCTGACCCTTTTCATTTTTACCTACTCTTGGAGGCGACATACTGGTATTTAGAGTTGGAGAGCAGCCGGTATCTGACTAGCCTTATTCAGCCACACACACTTTCTCTCACACTCAAACATGCATGCGTATTCTGCATTAGGAGCCTGGTATATACTTAAACCTCCATGTATAAAAGCAATTAGCATCGCATTTGCATTGAATGAGACTAATGGAGCATGAGAGAGTGGGGTTTTGTGTCTGAAACCAGTGTTTGAGATAAAGTATATGAGGAGAGTTCAAAAAACTATGTTCCTTTAGCCAGGGACCAATCACTCAAGATTGGCATGTAAAACATGTGGGGGTTAAACCGAAATAACAGAAGAAAAAAAGCTAGAAAAAAAAGAAGTTAGTTAAAGAGCAAACAGATGAGGCCATGTTACACGAAGCCAGTAGCCCACATTCAGATTGGACGTGGCAGTTTGTTAGCTGACACACAAACTGTAATGAGATAAGATTGCGTGTTAATTAATGCACAAGTACAAGTCACAAATGATTGTGCAGAGGCTGATATAAGAGAAATAGACATAATTGGACAGCATACATTGCTGTTGTTAAAATAGCTCAAGAATCCTAGTAACCATCTCACTGACTGCATTCCCGGGAGAGAGCATCGATTCAATCTTTTACAAAACTGTGTAACGCGTGCTCTTATCTTGTTAGTTCTAGGGTATGTTCGTTCTTCCAATTCCTTTTTTTTTTTTCAATTGCTTTTTCACACGTCGGCTGTTTGCTAACTGCCCTCGTGAGGTGTAAACGAGAACCACGTACCCGGGTGAAGCCACTTTGAATGTTGAACACTCTTCCATTGCCTCGTCGATAAATATAACTGTGGTGCGTATGGAGGTTGTGTGAGTCTCTTTTTTTTTCCAGGAGTTCACTAGCTGATCCACTTCCCAGGAGGTAGCCCCCTCCTGGGCTTCCAGCTGTGTGCAAGTTCAAGGTACAAGGAGGGGGCGCACGTAGAGGGGAGCAGGTTGACTGTGCTTTTGTGAGCCAGGGCAGAGGGCTGCTTGAGAGTTTGTGGCCTAAGGAAGCTCTCAGACGTTGTACTGTGGCTCTGATGGTACTGATCACACAGGTGGATGAGCCGCCACCATGACCACACCACCCTCAAGCAGAACACTCACACACACTCACTCACACACACACACACACACTCCCACACATGCACACAAGCATAAACACACAAACTCAAAAGCACTAATGCACGCTCACACGCTCACATGCCAACATGCTCACATATACATACGCTGACATGCACACATACGCGCACTTACACACGTACATTAACACACATATGTGCACGCACATGCCTACACAAACACACATGCCCACACGCACATCAACAAACACATCATTTTGGGTTAATTACACTCTTTTTCTCCAGGTGTTCAGTAAAATAATTTTCCTCTGTTCAAAATTATATCAGTTTAATGGTCACCTGGACCATATGTGGATACTCAATTTAGCTCCTCCACAGTGCAGTCTTCATTCTCAAAAGGCTTGGCTCAGTATATCCACTTTGGCTCAATCTACGCAAACCCCCACCAATTCTGTCAGTATTGCGATAATGAAAACCAATCACACAAAGCAATCTTACACATAAATAACAGATGATGTAACCAAGCAACCATATGTACCCATTCCGTTGTTGCCACTGGCGTCGTTTTTGTACTTCGGGAAAATGCACAAGAAAAATGCTGAAAGCTCACTAAACAGATAGGTTCTGCGGAATTAGTCAGCTTAGAGGGCATTATGTCAGCCTACATGGGATTTAGTGGTTAATTCAGGATTATGGCCTTTGCTTTTAGAGGGAGGGGAAAAGAGCATTCCTTCTCACTGGATTCGCACTGTTTTGTTCTCATGTTTGATTTGAAAGGTGGCACAGACAGCAGACTCGCTGTTTCTGGTTTTGAAGCTGTCAATGAATCAGTACTAATGAGATGGTCCTTCAGGATTTGTATCGATTCACATTGCACCATTGTAGTTCCAACCCTCAAAGCACACACATCGGTGCAAGCGTGAGTACACACACACATACACACACACAGGAACAGGAACAGGAACATACACATACACATACTGTATATACACATGCACAAACATGCAAGCACATGTGGTCAAAGATCAATTAAGTTTGGGTTTATTCCTGAACACATTTACAATGGAGGATGTAAAAACCTGAAGCCAGTGCCAGTGGACCATCACCTCTCTAATTTCTCTTTGAGGCTTCATACCTCACACCCCTCATCACTTCACCAGTGGCTGACTTCCTGTCCTATCATTTCAACAACTTCTCCAACTGTGTGTGTATGCAGTGGCATAGGTTTTGTTTGAACATTGGGGGGGACACATTAAGCGGAGGGTCTGTGGGTCCTCCCCCAGGAAATTTTGAGCGTCAAACGATTCATTTCCTGCATTCTGGTGAATTTTTATGCACCAATTTGTGCCTTTTCTGCATCAATTTAAAAGTCCTCTGCTTATTTCATGTTTTTATTGGGAGGGACAAATGCACGTGTTCTAAATATTGAGGGGGACGTATCCCCTGCGCCACCCCCCCCCTTGAAATCTACGCCTATGTGTGTGCGTGCATGTGTTGAGTTTGTGTATGCATGTGAGTGTGTGCATGTGTATGTATACGTGTGTGAGTGACTGTGTGCATGCCAATGTATTTGTGTGTGAGAGAGTGTACAGATAAATGTGCACACAAGCACAATCAACATGTTTCTGACAGTAGAACTTTACAGATTTTTTAAATAATCTTTTTAAAAATGACATTTGGTATGAAGGTATCACATATATTTGGATGTGGGCACAGGATACATTTATTAATTTATTAATTAACTATTAATTTTACTTACATAGCCATTAATCCACTGGTGATTCTGGGACATTACATTCCAAATCATTTATTTGAATTAGGGAACTGGTCTTGAGCATTGGCATGTCAAACTGGCAGTTTGTTACCTATATTTACATCAAAATACATTTATCATATATGGAAGACAAAATGTAACAAAATTGAATGAATAGATAATGATAAAATAAAGAAGTAATGAAATTAAAGATAATGAAATAAAAATATATCAATTAATTATTTAATGTCTCTTTTATTTATTTCATTATGTTTTTTTTTTTTTTTTTTCCAAAGGGAACTTTGCACATTGGCTCTTTTATTAATTTTCTTTAATATTTATTTCTATGTGTATCTCACATCATTTTACAGGTTTATGAATACATTCTACTGATTTGTGAAGCCATTTAGAGATTTGTGAATTCATTATCCAGTTGTATAAATGGATACAATGTAAGTCGCTCTGGATAAGAGCGTCTGCTAAATGCCTGTAATGTAATGTAATGTAATTATACAGATTTTTGCTACAAAACATACCTCCATATCAAAATAGACAAAAAAAGTTGGTCTAGCAAGCAAAGGTAAAAGGAAAGCTACTTATGAAAGAGGCATTTATTCAGTTTTAAAGACAGAATGGTAACAAAAATTAACTAAAGCTATAACATTTAAATCAAGATGAGCTAAAAGTAACTACAAAAAACAAAATGAAACATATGTGAATGTTAGCCTGCTAGGACGAATGAGCTACCAAAGCAAACTGGTTTATATAATATTCTTGTTATCAAGGACTGGATAGCTAGATTACTTACCGAACATTAGTGAATGCTTGCTTTTTAGAGTGGGAGAGATTACATGTAAATCTACTGAGAAGACAAGTAATTGAGCAATGTAGTACAGCTGATATACCCAGCTAACTTGTGTGGCTTGCAATCAGACAATTTATGTAGTTTACTAAAAATGTTAATCTTTGCATCAATCTATAAATTATGTGTACCGTGCAAATTAGTTATACAAGTTATACAACTTGGCTGGCTAGAGGCTAACCAGAAAGATGCAAGCTATTTCTGGTAAGAAGCTAGCTTCATTGTTGGAGTCAGTTCACAAAAAAATACATACGATTACATAAAAAAAATAAAAATTATCAGCCAATGGGGTAAGAAACATAGGTTACATAGATCTTTAAAAAATCACTATTTAATGTTTGGTACGTGTGTATGCTAACGTGTGTATGCCCGTGGATGGATGAGGCTTCTTCATGTAGAATGCGTGTGAAACAAGAGTACAGTTATAGCCCCCCATATGGCAGCCATAATGATGGTGCCAACACTGATGCAGCTGCCATGTTGGGCGTCCTCTCTCCAATGCATCTGTGTTTAAGGGAACAAAAACAAGGCAGGATGGTTGGGGAGGGAGGGGGCTACGGGAGTGATTGATGCGCCCACTTGCGGCGCGATGTAAATGATTTAAAGCGTTCAGCGTGCCAGGCGATGATGATGGCAGCGCTAAAAGGGAGATTAACAGAAGCTTTGCGCTCCTATTAGAGACGTCAGTCGGGAGGGAGGGGCGAGCGGCGGAAGCCTGACTCGCGCTCAGATCCGCGTCCGCGGGTCGTGTTCGCTTTAAGCGCTCGGTTCTCCGAGACGTGGGGCCGCGCGCCGAGGAAGCGCCTCCCGCTACTGAAACTCCGCCAGGAAAAAAAAAAGTTCAATTTCAGCTGCCAGGTCTAAGATGTTAAAACAAGAAGTACTTAAAAACAGCCTTTACAGTCGGCCTCGCATGAGATACTTTGGGATGGGATGAAAGTTAAAGATCACTGGGTGACATTCAGCAAACTATGAGCATTAAAGAAAAATTAAGTCTACAGACTTAATGGAGACGCTGACCCTTTTTTTAAAATTTACTTGAAGTGAAGAGCTTATTATTTTTATTTTCACTTATCATTTGATGTTTTATTAATGCATTGGCATCATGGATTCCTGCTATAATCCAAGCTGCATCTTTACTTTTACAAACGTGTAATGTTTACACAATGGCACTGTGTCTGTCATGTGGTTTCAGTGTATGACGTAATTATGACAGCTTTCATTCAAGCTGCTTTGCGCTGATTTGGCCAGTGCTGTCATTAGGAAAGTCTGCACAGTATTAGTCAGTATGCTGAAAAGTACACGTTCGTTGGCAGAATAGATATTAATGAGAGCAGTCATTAAATTAGCCATCAAGCTGTGTTAGTGCCCTTGGGTTCAAAATGGATGGACAGAATCAATGCTATTTAGACTCATTCTGAAAGGCATTCTTTATTAAGTAATGTAATTCAATAATGACAATGAAAACAACTTTATCCAAAAAAAACCTCTTACTTTGGTTTGCCTTCTGGGGCTTACTTCTTAATTGCTGTCTGCAGTCTCAGCTGCTCAACGTTATTCTTCAGTGCAAAAATGTAACAACAATGTGGACGACCGGTTAGCTTGTTAACAGTAGAGGATATACATTTGGAATGGTATATAGACTATGAAAGCCTATAATTAAATCATTAAATAGGCAAGTCGATGCCTTCCCTGTCAAGTTTTTTGTGGCACTTCGTTAAAAAAATAAAATGAATAATAATAATGATAACAATAAAACATACTTTTTCACTTACCAAGGAGTCCGAAAGTTTGGTCCGTTTAATGAATGCCATTGTGTGTTGGAGAGGGTTCTGAGCTGTCGTGACAACAGAAACAGTGCTCTGAATGAGGAGGAATGAAAAAGCTTATGAAGAGTTTTCCATCTCTTGTTCTTTTACTGGCCTTTTTGCAGAGCGCCCATGCAATTTTGATGAGTGGTTACATCGGCCAGATTCTCTATCCGGTTGTGTTTTGTTTCTGTGGTTTGTGGATGGATCAGTGGTCACACACCCCGTTGGGCCATGTGCGGGGTCTTAGGACCATGACAGCCATCACTCTTCGTAATTAGGAGCCATCATCCAATGGCATGCTGCGAGGCAGTTTATTGTGAGCTGTGATTTGGCATGCATGGGTCATGTCTGCATTAAAGATTGACTGTTCAAATGTGCAATATATTAAAAAATAATAACCGGAGTACACAGAAATTGCACAACATTTCGTTATGAATCTTTTTATTACTCCAAAGTTTTTTGGATGCAAGTTGACATTTCAGAGTGTATTCTTGGTCGGGACTGATCTGAGCACATAATTAGCACAGGCCTCTGTGAATTAGTTGGAATGCTTAATGAATCTCATTTACACAGTCTCCTCCTTGTTTTTGCCAGAATATCTTATTAATGCATAAGCATATGTAGAACTGCATATGCATCAATACCAGAGGCTCAAAATGGCTGACTTGAATCTTACCTGTTGCGAGCACTTTGTTTACTTATTTTTTGCACTTGTGAGCTTTTTTTACAGCCACAGAGGATGCTCAATGCTTTGACGAATCCACCCCTGTGAATTTTGTGCTGACTACAATATTGAAATATTAAATCTAGGAGTTTTCTGTAAGTGCATCCTGTTGACATGAATGTGAACGGATTCATATCAGCTCTTTCTAGTTGTGTTGTGTTGTGTTGTGTTATGTCATAAGCTGGCTTTTGGTCACTGACTTATATGTACAAAGTAGTCTAGAAACAGTAAGTGTTCCATAAACCACCATAAAGATCATACAAGACACTTTCATATTTCATCTTTTAATATGAACAGGCAATACATTTCTGATGCAAATGAGGACACTTCGAGCAATCATGTTGCCTCTTTAAAAAAGAGGCAGTATTATAATTGAATTTCCATCAAAACATAGGGAGGGAGGGAGTAGTTCAGAATATTTGTGCAAATTATATATTTATATCTTTTTTATGTGCCATTAGGGGTTTCCCCTCTTCAAGAATCTTTCCTTGAAATGTCAGCAGGATGAAATGAACGCTGATGTTTGGAATGAGCTTGTCTGGAAGTTACAGGCTCACATATCATATGCTTATGGAAGGATCAAACCCCCAATGCTATTCCAGGTAACAGAACACAACAGAATCTTTAACTACAAACTTACAAAAGAACACAAAGAGCTGACACACAGGGTTCCATACAGAGAGGGTACAAAATAATACATCATGGTCTTTACTGCAAACAATTGCAATTCATCTAGGTCTGCAGTGGAAATCAGCTGGGATGACACACAGGGAAACTACACCTTCTTTTGCAGAAGTGTTACAAAAATACAAATAACCCGAAAAGTAATTCTGTGAGCGCATTGTTAAATTGTGTATATTGCCATGCTTCCTTTCCAAATCCAAAGCATTGGCATGTATATTGTAAGATAGATATGTATATGAAAGAAAGATGAGGTTTCAGCAATGCTGAATTGGTTTGTGCAATATAATTTGTTCTAAGGATTTCAGAAAAAGCGCTTTCATAAATCAAAGTCTTTGTTAAGAGAATGCTAATTCTCAAAGGGTGTTGACTGACAAAGACATTTGGATGCTCAGCAAACTGGTCTATTCTCTGTTCATTAATGCGTTAATCTCTTGTAGTAATTAGCACCACAGTTTATCGCATAACTGTGCTTGTTTGCATTAAATATTGTTGAAAAATGCAAATTTGTCTCAACGTCTTTCTGTAAACCGTGGTCTCAGAACTGTCTGCTTTTAATTTATTTTTATGCAAAAATAATGGCTAATGTCTCTGTATTCTGTGTAAAACTGCCACTGATGTGTACAACACATACAACACAACGTGCTGTATTGACAAGCGCTGAGAGTGTGGGTCTTCACAATGGGTGCGGCTATCTTATATTATTCCTGATTTGCAGATCTGAATTAATCGTAGTGTATTGAACTTGGCCTCTGTATTCTTGCTGACTCATGTAGAGAAATACTGAAGAGTTACTTGCTGTCCCAAGGTCTAGGTTAACTTGCACTTGTTCCGGATCTCTTGCAGACGCAATGGGGTCATCGGTAAGAATACACAGTGTCCAGAGACCCAGTTCATATTTTAATGACACACAACACAAAAACAATCCAGGGTTATTACTTATTATATTATAAAATATTATATTTAAGAGTGGGATTTCAGAAAAAGAAGATATATATGCTACACACAATAGAATGGAAGAATGATATTTTAAAGTGTAATAATATACTGGGTAACTGTGGAAATTCACTATGGTTTCTAGGGCTTTGTGTATGTCCTCATTAACACAGTAGTAAGAGAAAGGACCATTTTAAAGTACGTTATTCAAAGTAAGACAAAAAATAGAATCGGTACCATTGCAGTTTTGACACTTTCATTTCAACTGACTTCCTTACAGCCAAACTGAGCTTTCTCACATTTCTTCCTATTCTTTGTGTCTATAAAAAAATGACTTTCATCAATGTATGTAGCCTTACCAAAACCAAATCCATTGTGTTTTCGGATTGGAGGCTTAGTGAAGCTGAACTGTCAATTTGTGGATAATATGAAATAGATCCACACACCCCTGTCCTATCCAAGACCTCAATTTTATTATGTTATCCTGGACATGCAAGAAATCATGGTTGTGAAAGAACATCGATATGATCCATACTTAGGGGAAACGTATTTCAGATTAACTTGGCCTGTAGTCGACCAGAGCTTCTTATTCTTCGAAGAGCAAGGAAAAAGATTTGACTTTTGAAAATGTGTCTGTGGAATACAGACACAGCCTCACACCTGAGCCCCTGCAATGGGTCCAATGTTCTTTTACCTCTCAGTCAATATGGAATCTGATAGCCGTGTGTCCCTGGAAAAAAAAGACAGCATTGTGAAAAATGTATGAATTACAAGGGCGGTAATGGAGAGTGGAAGGCAACCAGATAAAAGTGTTTTGTGTTCATCTGGAATTGAATGAGCAAACATATGTATCACTGCCCCACCGCAAAGCAACAGAACAAGTGTTTTAGGTATCTATTATCCAAAATAGCATATCAAATGGTTTCATTTTATTATCAGCATCATTATGACATCGCTTTCTGCATTTGTTATCAAAATTCAATGGTTCCGGAACTCGTAATGAGGGATGACAGCATGTTGTAGTGTTTAATGAACACTTCTTATGGATGCAAGGCCAAGGTAGCAGGCTGTGAGTCCCAGCTATGTAATGCACCTGAATTATTTACTTTAAATTCCCAGCCATGCAAGTATATGACGTGGTACATGAATGTCGGATATTTTATTTGCTTTCTATTCGGTTTGGGTGAAGGCATCTGGCAAATAAATCACTTTAATGTTTCATATAAAGGTTAAGCCAACACACCGCAGGTAAGTGTGGACTAAGAACAGTAAGATGAAAGAGAAGGAACGGTTTGCCATGCTGGAAATTAATTTCATTTTATTAAATGCGGTCTGTGCAAAGGTTAAGCAGCCTGTTGAAAAATGGTGAGGGTTTGCATTTCAATCAGCCGGCTGTGAGCGCACCTCAAGGTCTGCTTCAGAGTCATGCTGCACTGTGGGGTAGGGGGTCGGGGGCGTGGGGTAGGGGGGGAGAGTTTGGGGTGGGCAGCTACTCAGAGCCCTCTGGTGGGATTCCTTTTAGGAACTCCTGCCTTGCATCTGTGCTTATTTGTTCCATTTGCGGAAACACTCCTCATTCTCATGTAGTCTAGGACCCTGCCATGTTTTCTTAACATTGTTGCAGTGATTTTTTTTTTTTACTGTTTATTTTTATTTTTTTTTTATGGTGACATGCTGCCTGCCAATGGTTGTTCTTACTTGCACACAAAGCAGCCACCTGTCTATCCAGGTGTTTGCAAATAGCTTCGTGTGGGAGTAAAGGTTAAGTCACATAACTGAGATTCTCCATCTCTAAGGTCTCATGGCACATACAAGTTGTTGTTCTGGAAGAATTGGAAGAATTAAAGTATCAGTAGGTGCTTATGTTTTACACAGATATTATTTGAGCTATATATTAAAGATCAGTTATTTTCCCGACTGGCTTATTTTCCCAGAATTGTTCCATTGTAATGCTTTATGATTCTCATTACAATAAGTCAAAAAAACGAAAGTTGAAGAGTAAAATGTTTAGCTGGATTAATCCTTATATTTCCAGTATATATACCATTGCATTTATAATACAATAAGGATGGGTGATAATATGTTAAATATACTACTATTACGGCTATTATGGCTAAAATGACAGACCACAGAGGTTCCCTAGTGTCTTGCGGTAATGGCTGTTTCCTCAATATGTCTAACTGACCATGTTTAACAGGCTAAATGCTCCCTGCTTCATGTACCTGATATGAGAGTTTGGCACAAAATGTCTGCTATAGAATCCTGTTATTATTCTTTTCCGCATCGTGAAATGTGGTTGTGTTTACTTGTGCTGAACTAAGCCAAACACAGTAGAACACAGTTCCTGAAATATTACTCTGCAGGAAAAAAAAAAACAAAATAAAAAATCTTGAAACCTATTTTGGAATATAATTCATAAACCAAATGTACTTCTACACTGTTACAGGGCATATCGCACAAATGCAGAATCGAAACTGTGAAAGTTCTAGAATTTCTCACTGAACTGTAAATGTCATGCCCAATGCAGTGTCAAGTGCTGCTATGCACTTTAGGTATAAAAAGAAAAAAATGTCTGGTCAAGGGGAGAAAAAAGTAACATATATATAATTCACGTGATAATAATCCAATTTTTTTGCCTATTTTTGGCTGTAACCTGCCCATTGGGTTGTGACCATAGAAAAGTGCAGAGTTAATGTGTTGTAGGAAGCTGAAAAGGTCCCTGTAATATGCTGGATTTTAATCACGCCCAAAAGGCACTGAAAGACTGGAATAACATTAGAAAATGTACAATGCCAGCCTTTACAAAACGTATGGAGTGTTAACAGCCAGACCTAATTGCCTTGGCTGCTTGAATGGGCTGTAGGACGATGGCCATCCAGACCACAGTGTAAGGCTGACAGCCTTCTTTTATAGATTCCAAAATGGGGGGGGGGGGGGTTAAAGAGAAATCTGAAAATGTCAGACTCAGACAGACAGTGGACAGTTGCAGGGGCCGAACAGGCAAACAGACTCCTTTTCTCAGTGTGGCATATTTGTACTTCTTGCTCTTTGTATTTAGGCTGTGTGATTACCACAGGCTTGTCTTGTGCAACAAGTGACCCTGCTGTCTATTCTCATACCTTACACACATTCATTTGGAGGATTTTGTTTTGTCTGCCGCAGGCCCCAGACTGTTTAAACACCGTCTCTTTTTGTACATCCAATAAAGTGCGGCCGGTTCCTTTCACATTACTTAGCGTAACGGTAACAGAAGCGCCATTACAATTAAAGGGGCCTGGATACTCATAATGGATTGTGCATCTGATTACAGGAGCAAGGGCTTCAGTGGCCCAGCATGCATTGCAGATCTCACTCAGCTAATTAAACACAGTTCAGTTGATCAATACCATCAAGTGAAATGGGGTGGACAACAAATTGCACCCCGGGGCATTTACTGTACGGAGGGCAGACTGATACAGACGGCCTACTGGAAGGAGGCATGCAGGAGCAGTTAAATTTCTTTGGACACGTTGACGGATTTTCCTCATAAACATGCCCAGCGCGAATAGAATCCGTGGAGGCGAAGAATGGGCTGATGTCTTACAATTTAAAAACGGAAGAAAATCTACTGAAGGCCGATGAGATCCAAGTTCCCATTTCTTTTTTCAGAATACCTGTATGTACGTTTGCAAACATGCTTAGCCCCTGCATGCTCGTGCTTTGGCTGAAGATAACGATCTGTTCATGCGTCTTTAGCAGGGAGAGCATGTTTGGCTTTTCTCCGTGTTTCTGGAAGTCTGTCAGATACCGGCAGTCCACATCCCGTACCTCCTGCCACTTCTCCTATTTCATGGAAGATGTCTTTTTTTTTTTGGGGGGTGGGGGGTTTCTCTGCTGGAAACCTTTCTGATATAATCTGGACCAGGGCCCGCTCCTGACTAATTATTTATGGAGTGGAGTGGCCACCCGATCTTGGTGATGAGCGCAGAACGGATGCGAATTGATTCCTGGGAAAGAAAGCATTCATCTCCAAGTCCCGGCGCTTAAAGTGGGGACCACCGGAAAGAACAGCCCTTCATTTCGGGAGGGGTGGGGTGGGGGGGGGGGGTGTTGATGGAAGAAGCCAAGGAGCCGATAAAAACCCAGTTATGTAGAGAAAGGCGGGTGCTAAGACAAAGTCATATCCCCACACGGTTATTATTTTCAATCACGGGCTAAGACAAATCGGGCGCAGAGAGCTGTATTTCGCAAAAAAGCGAAAAAAAAAAGAAATGCTGCTCTATAATGCAGGCGCAACCCATTAGTGTCTGATAAGAGGAGAGGGAAATGGAGAGCAAATTGCCTGTAAAAGAATTTTCTGTCAATTTCGGATTCGCTGTGATGCGTTTTTGCAGGTGGATTATGCGCCACCGGCGTGCTGCAATCTCCGCGAAAGGGCAGGGGGGCGTGGTTTTAGGCTCATCGCCATGGCGATTCAGTGAGCCAGAAATTGACTTCTCCGACTGACCTGAAACAAGTTGGAGATAATAAATATCAGAGTTAATGCCATTGTGAGATTATGGACTGTAACGGGACCGCAGATGTTTTTTGGTTTGTTTGTCTCCCGAATTTTCAAAATGCCTGGTATGGCTGGAACCGTCTCAAAATGCAGCCGTGGCTGCTGAGCTGGAAACAGAGGTGGCACAAACATTACCTTTTAAATGGATCATTACCCTCAACATGTTTCTGTTTACTTTCTGTGATTGACGATCAAACCATTAATTCACTGAATGATCAGAAGCAGTAGGCATAGTGAATGCCAGTTGTATTTTGTCGTATTGTTCTTTATGTCACAAACATATATATATATATATATATATATATATATATATATATATATAAAATATTTTTTCCATATATAATTATGGCGATGACATAAAATGTGTAATTATGATCTGTGAAAATTCTAGTTTTATATAGTTTAGTGGCTCGTGAACTGGCTCATGTTTTGATGTTTTGTGAAGTTTGAGTTATGCGTTTTATCATGTTTTGTGTTCGTGCTATATAGAGTAAATGAAAGCTCCACGTTATGTTTATTATTTCCATCTTATTATACTGTAAGTTAAAAGTTTTTTCTTTGTACCAGTGAAATATGTTGTGCTACATTGAGCTCCTTCTCTTACTTAGCATTCTGTAACACGATGTGAGGAAAGAGAAAACTACAGTGTGAGATTCTTTGGATTGGCAAGAATGCCAATTATCTGAATGATTCATTGGCAAGCTATCCCAAAGCTTTCTCTAATTGTGCTTCACATTGTAGAGAGCCATTGATTGGTAAAGTTTGTGTTGCCTCTGGTTCTGCTTTTCAAATGACTTTTGCAAAGTCTCCTTTATATCCCAACAACAGTGTTGTGTGCATTTTAACAACAATAATGAACTGTTTTGGCCTTTAATACTCTATCAGTTGAGAAAATACAAGGAGGTGGGGGTGGCTAAGGGGTAAGGAAGCAATAATTCATCATGAGAAAAATTAGTAACCGTCTGAATCATCCTTTGGGCTTTTGCACTCTTTGAAAATGATTCTTCGGATTGGCGATTTTCACACAGAGCATTCTTCGGAGCTAATCCACAGATCGATTACGATGATCACTCTAATCCTGACGCGTCGGAAACGACAGCACCGCCGTGCAGAGAGGATTTTCCCCATGAAAACCACGTATGCCTGTGAAGTTCAAACCGCCAAGTGGGAAATCTTTTTTTCATCATATGCAAATCATATTGTGCTATGGTTTTGCTCTGCATACGCAAAGTTTACTTCCCTGGTGTTCTAATATTGTACATGCTGCTTGAGTGTAAAAAAAATACACCATGGACTCTATTATTTCTCCAAGTTAAAAGTTTATTCTCTGTAACATTGAAATATGTTGTACTGCATTGAGCCCCTTCTGTTAGCATTCTGTAATGTGAGGAAAGGGAACTAGATTCTGAGATTCTTTGGACTGGCAAGAATGCCAATTACCTTAATGATTTATTGGCAAGCTATCCCAAAGCTTTGTGGTGAGCAATATAACTTTCGGTATTTATGAAGCATGTCCAACTCCTTAAAAATGGTAATGATGCAAAATATGAATATCATATGAACTCAGAAGACTCTGATAATACACTGTGTGCTAGTAGTGGTATGCTTATATTATAATTTTGTAGCGATAACAACAGCTGCAGAAGGGTATCCATGGATAGGCTTGTTTTATCTTTTTTCGAATGAATGCATTAATGTAAGATGCCTATATATGAAAGTACAATTTTTAAGTATGTAACATGAGCTTTTTTACAATTTACTGGAGAGGAAATTAAAGAAAGAAAACATACATTAAGTTTTGAGAAGCTGTTGCGACACTCCAGTCAACTGTATATTCAAGAGAAACTTTTCCCTGGAATAAACATTGTGCAACTCTATCAGCTGACTGAAAAATGGAATGTATGGATAAGCCAACATGCTTTTAGGTATAAAACACCAGAAGATATCCTCTATGTAGACAAATAATAAAATACATTGTATAGGAGGCAAGTAGTCTTCTTCCAGGAGTTGTTAAACCTATTTTTATAGTGTATTTTCAAAAATACATTTTTGAGAATTATTAAGGTGGTACGTATAATTGAATTCAAACATTAGGCTTTATGCAAAGTGATAATATGACCATGTACTAATTTGTCTTCACATCAAGCTCTGATTCATAGGCTTTGGATGATGGGACGTTGCAGGCCAGTGGACATTCAAAAAATGCCCCATCAGTACTTTCAGCTGCAATGAAACTATAATATTAATTATGTATAATCCTGTCCCTCAAATGAATGCCAACTTTGTACTCAAAATGTTCCTGAGATCCCTCCAGAAATGTACGACTCAGCATACAGACTCTAATTAATGCTGCAGACAATAGAAATAACACATCATATATCCGCTTCAAAATGTCAAGGCAACCAATTATGAAATAAAAATGACAATTACTGTGTTGTTTCTGTCTGTGTAGGGGGGGTTGGGTTAGCATCATTTTGAAATGTAGACCTTTAAAAGGAAATATATTTTAGCATTTTTTAGGGATCTGAGCAACAAAGCTCCCTATTATTATTATTATTATTATTATTATTATTATTATAATAATAATAATAATAATAATAATAATAATAATGAAACTTACATTCCTGTGTTTGTCTGAACTCTAACAAGCTTACTGAGTACAAATAGTTGTGCTCTATAGCGCCACCATCGGAAGCATGCATTTTTGTCATATTTTTTTCACCTTAACTACATGGCCTACATTCAAAACCCTTCCATTCCAAGATTCAGCAGAGTCAGGTGTTTTGTGTCATTCATTACATCCTGACAAATCATTACATAAGACTGTACAGTTGTGCCAATGCACAGTTTTCCCAATGCTCTTTGGACCCCATTAATTGCCAGTCAAGGCTATATATATTATTTTTTCAAATTGTACGCTGGACTTTCTGGAATATTCCAACAGTTGTTTCAACCATGGCATATATCCCTATGTTGGGATAGCAGGTGTGCTGTCCAGTCAATGGATTTGCAGCATGCTTTCTCAAATAAATGGATTGCACTGTTTATTTACGTGCTTTGGATTAAAAACAGGTGCATAAATCTAAGGAATTGAGTCATTCACGCTCTGTCTTTTACTTACGATGAACCATTTGGCAGTTTGCCTTTCTCAGGAAAATGGTGTTGTATGCTGATGGTAGTCTTGTATACAGTTCCATGAAAAAAGTATTTTCCCCTTTCCTGATTTTGTCTATTATTGCATGTTGTCACACTGAATGGTTTCAGACAAAATGTAACATTTGACAAAGAGAAATTGAGTGAACACAAAACACATTTTTAAAATTATTATTTCATTTATTAAATGAAAAAAGTTATCATACATATCACCTGTGGAAAAAGTAATTACCCCCATAATCAGTCAATTAACCAAATTCAATTGATAATTAGATTATGCTGACTGAACACAGGCAAGCTTGACTTCAGCCAGCCCTGTTGAATGTAAACTTTGCCAATATTGAACCTTACTGTCAGTGAGTAGTCAACACAAAGTTTCTACAAGCACACTATGCCACAATCAAAGGACATTTTACAAGAGATGAGAAAAATAAATGCTGAAATATGTCTGTAAAGGGTTGAAAAGCCATTTCTGAGGGTTCTCTACCCTCAGCGAAGGTTAATGTTCATGATTCCACAAGAAAGAGAGTGGACAAAAATGGGGTTCATGGGAGAGTAGCAAGGTGGAAACCACTATTAACCAAAATAAACATGAATACTCATCTCACATTTGCAAAAAAGCACCTGGATGGTCCCCATGCATTTTGGAATAATGTTCTATGAAAATGAGCCAAAAGATGAACTGTTTGGACGATACAGGTCCCATTAATCTGGCATACAGCAAATACAGCATTTCACAATAAGAACACCATAACAACAGTCAAACATGGTCGTAGGAGTGCGATGGTGAGGGTATGCTCTGCTGCCTCAGGACCTGGACAACTTGCAATTATTGAGGGAACCATGAATTCTGCTCTGTACCAGAAAATTCTTAAGGAGAATGCCTGGTCTTCTGTCTGTGAGCTGAAGCTGAATCGTAATTGGATTATGCAGGAAGATAATGATCCAAAACAAAAGCAAATCCACAGCTGAATTAAAGTTTTGGAGTGGCCTAGTCAAAGTCCTGACTTGAACCCAATAGAGATGCTCTGGCATGACCTAAAACGAGCAGTTCATGCAATAAAAGCCTACCAATTTGTATGAATTAAAGCAGTTCTGCAAAGAAAAATGGGTTAAAATTCATCCATAGCAATTTGAAAGACTGATATGAAGCGTTTGACTGTACTTATTGCTTTTACAGGTGATGCAACCAGCTGATATAGGAAATATGGGTATTTGATAACTTTTTTTTAACTTAAATAAATTAAACAATAATTTTTAAAAATGTGTTTTGTGTTTACTCCAGTTCCCTTTGTCTAATATTGCATTTTGTCTAAAGATCTGAAACCATTCAGTGTTATAAGTATAAAATAATAGAGGAAATCAGGAAGGGGGCAAATATTTTTTCATTGCACTGAACATAACTTTAAGTGAATTAGAGAAGAGCTACCAATTAGAGAGGAACTACTTCTATTTTCCAGTAGGATAGTGACACATATTTACAAGGTCACAAGTCCTTCCTTTAAAGGCAACAGAGTTCTATTTTGGCACAGAGAGAAATGCTGAATTGAGGGTGGGCGATGGGGTGGGTGAGGGAGGAACTGCCCTCCAACAGAAAGGACAGAGCGAAGATAAGAATGCCTATTTTCTTGATATAGAAAGAAAATATAATTAGCTTTGTTAAAAGAAATACCAACAGTTCAATTAAAAAAAAAAAAACGCAAATAAATGGGTAGCATAGTCCGGACCATCCTATAAATCAGCGGCTCGGATGGAAATTGAGGGGAAAAAATTCTGGAGGGAGTCAGGAATGAAGTGGCTATTCATGACTCCATTGTACAGCAGGAATTCCATATGTTGGCACCAGAGCCTACCATTAATGTGGGAGGCACTGAGCATTTTCCGGCTGTCAAAAGGTTCTTTTATTCATAAAATCCATACAATACCCACACAAATGTAAAGAATCATACAAGAACTGTGTGTTACCCTTTCATTACACAGTCCGGTTTCCTCCTTAACTCCACAGAGTAAGATTCAATTCGTAAATCAAATGTATTTATTTATTTATTTATTTATTTTGTGTGTGTGTGTAAGAAGTGTAATTATGAATTTTAGATCAAACATATCCGGAGCTGCTTTACCTATTTGCACAACAGGTAACTGCAGAAGATGGAGTCTCGCTTCACGCGCAGTCGCCGCAGTGCTTCACGGTGATCACACCGGTGTCGGGGCGCCGACGCGTTCCGGGCATCTTTCTCGACTACGACGGGGCCCCTTGTAGATTGCCATCCTTCCGGAAGGTGCTCCTGCATGGATGCCAGCGCTTCCCTTGAGATGGAGAGAGCTGTCAGGAGCAAAGGAATGGACAAAAGAAGAGAAACCATGCTTTGATGACACCGGTGAGAAGGAAAAAAAATAAAGCCCTCTTGGTAAGATGAAGGATAGTTTTGAAGAGGGATAACATTTATGGCTGTATTTTACATTAAAAGACATTTTGACAGGCAAGCCTTATCAATGGTGAACCGGGGTGCCATTTGGCAGTTACTCGACTGTGACAGGAGCCAAAATAGACATGTCTTCAGATGCCTTCCCTCCACTTATGACAGCAAGCACAAAGTGACTGAAAGTTTTATCAATGGAACACTGTGTAATGGAGGCTGGATAAAGAAGGGAGCAAGGCTGCTGTGGTTTCCCTTTTTGCGTTTGCATGCCATTGTGCACTGTGTGAATATTGTCCATAAAATATGAACATATGATGGACTATGCATGTGCTGTCCGATTTCAAGTGTCTTATTATTGGGGGGAAGGGAACTGTTGCAACTAAAACCCTTTTGATTTGCTCTTTGGTTACACACTCACACACACTCCTTTCTCACACACACACTCACATGCACATACACACACAAATATACCACATACAAACATACACACACACACACACATACTCACTAAGACAAGCAAGCAAAGGTCCCTATTTATACTTTTCTGATATTTGTCCAACTCAAATATATTTGAGACATATATTTGCAGTCACTGCTGTCTCTAAATGCCAGCTGACTCTCGCCAGATGCTGCGATGCATAAGTAACCCAGCTGCTGGGCTAGCAGGGGCAGGTTTAGTATGGCTCCCGTATCGCTGGTCTGTGGATGGGGACGAGCTATTGTTTCCCTTCTGTGTTCAGGGCTGCCATTAATGACTGCACCGTGTCCTTTCTGAGAGACTAATTCGCCGAATAGAGGGCCGGTCCGCTCCCCCGACACACGTGTGCGTGTCAGGAAACGCCGCCGAGGTGACAGGGAGGGACAGCTCATCCGACAGGAGCAGGCTGCTCGACAATCGGCGAGCCAGCGCATGACGCTAACACACACCCACCCCTCCAGGAAGAAAGAGAGAAGAAAAAAAGGGTGGGCGTGCATTAGAAACAATAGCGCAGTTCACAAGCCTTGTGGTTCTCACTCTGCCTCCGCCTCGCTTGGAGGGGCTGTTTTTTTTTTTTTTGGAGCGGTGATTCACGGGGCCGTAGGAGTGGTGGTGAGTAGAAGGAGTCAGTCGGCACTGCCGAGCTCTCCCACCCCTCTCCAAAGGGCGACTGGTCGCCCCAGCGCTGCTATGCAAGCGCAATGTTCTTAATAATGATGGAATGACCATTGAATGCTGGGATACCTGAGCAGGTACAAATCATAGCAGATGGTCTCAGGTCCTTACTCTGTATATGGGTGTGCGCAAATGCGCTAATGCTATCTGGCTCATAACACAAGGCCTTTAATTCATTCTGATATGAAATAAAACTGACGTGTAACAACACTACACAATTTGCTTATTGGCCCTATAAGACCTATTCTTTCTTCCTACATTGTGGATAACAACAAAAATGGCAACTAGTGAGGATATAGATTCTAAGATGGTTTTTGTGATACAAAAAGACTTTTAGAACGGCATATGGATCCCTTATATAAGTTAGCTGTTTTATGTCAAGTTTTGCTGTTAATAACTAAGAGGTGACTACTGTTGTGTTTTTGCAGGCTAAAATAATTACAGCTCTATGCCAGTGACTACACAGGGACCACTGCATAATGGACGAGGCATAATGCATGGTTCTTGTTTAAGACACCCTGAAATGATACATTTTCATATGGACTGATATCACTCATCAACAACCGATATGCAATGGTACTCCCGAATCACAAGCAAGATCCTCCCTGATTTGGTGCAGAAGAGTGTTCCCTGGGAGGAGGAACATCAAATGGATTGTCAAAAAAAAAAAAAAAACTGAAAAAAAGAAACATACACAATGTGTAAACTGTGCAATGAATGTATGTGTGACAATGTATGTAAAACTACAGCTTGTGCATGAATATTTTCGCCTTTTCCAGCCATAATGCTCCAGCAGTGCTTCTAAACATTAATTTTAAGCTCTTCACTTCTGTGACATGCAATTATGTACCCAGCAACCATTCATGAAAATATATGTTTGTTAAGCTTCACTTGTGGTCTTGCCATCTTGTGAATAGCAACGGAAAAGTTGTGATTCACAAGATTGCAATTACACCCTCTCTGAGCCACAGTGCTCAGAAGAAAAGGATAGCATTAAATATGATTTTAATCCATAACCCACCCTTCAGGTGCTCGGTGTCGCTATGTGTTGCCATTACAGTCTAATTGAGGGCTATAACTGAAGTGGTATTTCAGGGTACATGGTCATAAACAGGCCAGGAAGACTGGGCTAGCACAGCAGTGAGAATACCAGCAAGCAGGAGTTTCCTGCTTTAGAGATTTGTTATGAATTAATGTAGTTTTTAAAATACTGATTTTTAAAAATCCCCATTTTAATTGCATTTTGCACACCAAATCACTCTCACGCCGCAGCGCTCATCAGAACCTTTGTTGTCTAATCGGGAGAGCGGACGAGCGCATGATGTCAACGTGATGTCAACCACTGCTGGCCATACTTGCCCCTGGCACGATCTGGGTTCGCTACCAGACCAAGGAAAGGAAATCCCATTTTTAAAGATGGAAATACATCTCTCCCTCAACAACTGTGTGTTGGATCCATCAAAAAATGACATTTTTGAAGGGAACAAGTTTCACAAGGAGTGACACATTGTAGCATAAACAATGGTACGTTCTTATGTTCAATAACATATGCTGTTTAATGCATTTCTTGGCACACTGACAGATGCATTTATTCATTAACATAGCTAGAAGCAGTTTTAGTTGAGCTGCTCCCCTTTCAGTGTTCTCTTGCCATGTCTTTAATGACATCACAAGGACCATCCCCATTTGAAGTATTTTTGTTGCAAAAGTCACAGATATGTAAATGGTTCAACAAATCTGTAAATTGGGTTTAACAAATATGTGAACGATTTCACAAATCTGTAAATGGGGTTTCACAAATACGTAGAATGGATTCACAAATATGTAAAATGCGAGCCACAAAAATATATAGAGTGAGTTCATAAATATGTAAAATTCGAGTCGCAAATATGTAAAATGGATTTTCAAATATGTTAAATGGGTTCACAAATATGTTAAATGCGAGTCACAGTTGTGCTAATGGGCTAATGCTAATGCTTCGGTTCGGACGTTCTTCCAACCAATCAGACGAGTGTATTCGGGGTAACGTTTTAATGCCGTCCAGCGGTAGCACAACATAACATAACATAATGACAAGAACAAGCCATTCAGCCCGACAGTGCTTACCATTTTCCTAACTAAATTGTACCTAGTGCAATGATTACATACAGAGTAGATAGTATCTAACACTGTATCAAGCCTAGTCTTGAAAGTCCCCAGAGTTTCGGCCTCTACTACGTGTCCTGGAAAGCTATTCTAGACATTGACTACTCTCTGCGTGAAAAAAAAAATATTCCTAATGTCTGTACAGAATTTACCTTTTGCTAATTTCCATGTATGCCCCTTCGTTTTACTAACAGAACTCAACCTTAGTGTAGGCTACGTTCACTCCAATTCTAGAATGAGCGCCATGGCTGAAGAGCAGTCAGCACTAGCCCCATCACGGATAATCTTTACTTGCCATCACATTGTGTCATGCATGCAAGTTTGACAATGAATTAAAGGAAGTCTATGCAGAATTTATTACTTGAACATATTATAAAATAACCATGCTAAAGCATATCTATGCTACACAGGCAATCTGTGTCTTTACATAGTTTCACCAAATGCCTGCACATTATACCTGTACTTATTATTCTAAAATGTGTTTGGGACATTTCTGGGCATGGCACTCTTTTCTGTGTGGGGAGGGGTGGGCATGTGGTTTGGGATCAGATTCCATAAATGCTTGTAGCTTGTTAGCTGCTGCAATAATGGATGCAATGAAGCCTAGATACAGCAAAGCAAAAGGAAAAGCTGACAGTGCTCGTTCAATATCTAGAGTCAACCTGGGAATTGCTTTTCCTTGATAGCGTCAGCTGAAGTTCGCCTAGGGGATGAAACGTGACGTGGAGTTGGCCTGTTTTCTGTTGGAACTGCAAATTATGTTAATTTTAGCTAGCTAAAAGTAACAAGTAACATCTAGTTAGGTAGCTAGATGCTGAGGTTGGGAAGCTTTTGTATTGAATTCTGTTCTCCCATCAAGATGTCATCCTCTCTATGGGAGCTGCTCTTACTGTTTATAGTTGCAACTTTGCTAGCTTGGTAAATCACCAGAATTTATTTCAGTCGGGTACTGAATTTCATGAATTGCATGCTATCTAACTTTCTGTTGCCAACTTCATTAACAAAGCTAACAAAGTTGCAAACAAAGACTCGTCCTCATCAGGACTAACTGACTGTAAAACACAGCGTAACTTGACATATTTCAATAATTTATTTCTAACTCGATACCTCAGGAATATAACAGTGTAATTACATTCCATTTTATTTGGCTGCAACTTTATTTGCAATGACACACACTATCTGCATAACGAAGGACATTGGCAGAATTATAGAACATCAGATTAAATAGCTAGAATTTGCACCAGTTATCCATAGCCATGAACATATACATATTATGTTGTATTTGAGAAAATAAAGAGTCTAATATTTGAATAGGGTTCGGATAACTTTGTGAAAAAGTAATTCACTTTACAAGTGTGTTAGCTAGCAATAATATACCTGTGGCCTGTTAATGTTACTTATTCCACACACAATTCCATGTTTACACTCGTTACACTAATTACTTTTATCGTCTACATGGAATTGTTGATGTTGCTAAAAGTGCTATTTTCAATATCTCTGACTACCTCACCTCTTTGCTTGACATAAGACTTGTAGAGCTTGAGGGTGTATCCTCAACAGAGCTGTGGGTGGGGTTAAGGAACAAGGAGAAAACAAACATGGAAGGGCCGCAAAAAACCTCAATAGTATACCTAGTATGTAAGGTAATTTGCTTGCAAGCTGTCAGTATATTTATGTGCATTTTGCATGGTAATTCTGAGCGTTACATCCAGTGTAGGCCCATATGGCATTTTGCCTCCCATATGGAGCAGTTAGCATTGGGGAGCAACTGTAGGCTGCTGCCTCATAGTGGAAGAGGTTTCAACCAGTGCAAGCCACGCTATTGAAAACAAATGGTGGGGGCAAACTAGTAAAAAGCAAGCGTAGCCTACACCACTAAACGGCAGTAAAACATTGTCTCGAATACGCTTGTCTGATTGGTTGGAGGAATGTTCTCAGCAAAGCGTTAGCACAACTGCAACTCGCATTTTACATATTTGTTCATCCATTTACATATTTGTGAAACCCGATTTTCAGTTTGTGAAACTATTTACATATTTGTGACTTTTGTGCCAAAAATACCTCCATTCACCCCAAGCTTGCTTTGAACTTAATGTGGCCAGTTACTTTCAGTTTCCCTGTAATTTACTGAAATTGGCTATATTGTTTATGACATTAACTTATATTTAGTCATTTTTTGTTTTTGTGAATGCAAGGTGGGTAGCATTTTTTTGCTTGCCACTTATTATTATTATTACCATTCTGCATCTTATGCTCTGCATTTTGGAAAGCCCATGTTGTTTTCTTACGAGATCCTGCTTACAGGTTGTTTGATGACAGGTCATTACTTCATAATATGATTTATAGTTACAAAATAAGAGCTTGTTTAAAAGTAAGGCCCAAGTAATATGACTACCCATTCCAGTAAATGATTCAAATAAAAATGAGGGTATTTGGACTTTGCTTTCAAAGTTCTGAAGGTTGTTTATTACCGGCGGGTCTGAATCTCTGAGGTTGTGCTGCACAGTTTCAGCACACGCTGTTCCCGGGCCCTGTGCTGCTGCCACGCGCGGCCATTATAATGCACAGTGTGTGATATCTGCTGAGGATGGATTCCTGCTCTCCAGGCACAGCTCCTGTCCGTAGATCTCGGCCAGGTTTCCACGGTGCGCCGTGTGACCGCTCTCCAATAGCAATAGCTTTCCTCGCGGGCCTCTTCCCCCTGCTTTTTGGATGGATGGGACGCTGTCCTGTGTACGCAGTCAGCAGGAACTCTCCCATACACTGTCCTGAGACACAGATAATTAGGCTGGGCAGCACTTCTGATCACTCCAGCTACCTCTGCCTGGCCACCCCCCCCCCCCCCAAACCATCCCTCTAAAGGGAAGAGTGGAACTAATGCAATGACTGTCTCTTTCTATTTCAGCCAGAGGAGGAGACAGAGGGAAACAGGAGCGGGGAAGAAGAGATGGACAGAAAGTGAATGAGAGCGAGAGAGGAAGTGAAAGAGTGGGAGAGAGGGAGGTAGAGATATATGAAAGAAGAGAGAGGCAGAGTCCAAGATACAGATGTATAGGTCGAGAAAAAGATGAGAAGTAGACAGATACATAGAGAGAGGTAGAGAGCGGTAGGGATAACGAGAAGGAGAAAAAGGGGTAGAGAGAGAGACAGACAGAGAGAGAGAGAAACATATAAAGAGAGGTACTGAGGTTGAGAGAATGATAGAGAGATGAGGATAGAAAGAGAGAGGGAGAAGTGGAAAGAGAAAAGAGAGCGGGTAAAAATGGATGAGTCTACATGTTCTCCGCTGTACCGAGCGTTTAAGAGGTTTCTTGTCAGGCCCGGCCTCTGGCAGGTGCGTCCCTTCCCTGCGGAAACGTCATTATTCCTGCCATTACGGTCAGTGAAGAGCCTGTTCACTCAGGGCCCGGAAGCCAGGCTACCATGCGCTGTACACACGAGCTGGCTCAGCCCATACAATACTGTGAAATACAATGGCCGTTTTCCATTCAACTTTTCAGAAACCACGGCTGAATCCCGTCTTCTTCCTACCCTTACAGTAATATGAATATATGCCAATATAGAGAAATAATGTACAAATATACTGCAAATTGACAATATATGGCAAAATACAGTAATTATTGGTGTTATCTCATTTTGCCATGTATATTTTAAAAATATATTGCTCTTAAATATATGTCATTATATTTATCAAAAACATTATATTCTATAATATTATATTCAATTTCCATAAGTTGGACAGCAAAACAAGAGAAAAATATCCACAACTACTTGTGGTCAGATTATATGTTATTTTTCTATCTGTGTTTTCCTGTCTGTGTAGACTTAAGACCCATCGGGGAAAGTGCTTTTGACCTTTGGTGAGTATCTGCTGCCGCAAAGTTGTGGTTAATATAACTTTGTGGTATGTTGCCACAAAGTTATATGATCCAGCCAGTGCTCTTATGAAAGTGATTATGGGTTCTATGTGGTGTGAATGACTTTCATTTCATATTCAAGAACGGGAACAGTGCTAGCTCAGCAGTTTAACACTCAGGTTGTCGCTACTCTACATTCCTGTCCTTAAACTTGTGCATTTTCTGGCCAGAGAGAGCAAGAGACAGAATGACTGAGCCAGCGTTAGAGATGTTGCTGTGCACGCTGCCATTTTATTCTGGTAAATACAGGAAACACCACCTACTGTACCATTGTACCATTTATGGCGGTTACCAGTTTGCGTCTCATCGTCCTGCTTATAAATGCCTCATCCTTTTGTGAATGCGTGTCTAATTATGATAAACAGTGCAGAGTGTGCTGGGGGCAGTTATTCAGGCAGGGCAGCAGAGCGTGAATTTAAAAAAAATGCCTGAAAACTGAATGCTACTTGTCATTCACCGACCTCTACCCCGTCTGTCAGCACACCTCCCCCCCCTCGCCAACTTGACTGATACCTGGACTGGACCCATCACTGGGCCCCAAGCACCGTGTTTTCACATCGGAAAGGAAGGGGGTTGGGGGTTGGGGGCATTTTTTAAAGGCCTTCCAGTGTGTTTTTTTTTGGTTCTGCCTCTTATTTTTTCTCCTTCATTCACATTTTTAGTCTTCACAGAGCTTTTATTCATTTTTAGAATGCCAGTTTAATAATATTTTCCTCACTCAAGCTAGGCATGATTGAGTATCTTTTTAACTCAACTTTGTGTGTGTGTCTCTGTGTGTGTGTACGATTAGAATTAGAAATATAAATTTAATTCTAGAAATCTAATCTGCAGCCACAGAGAAATTGCACAGATTCTAAACATTCCCATAGTGTGGAGACAGTGTGTGTTTGATAGCCTTTGACCCCTGTTTTGTGCTTTTCTCGTAGCTATGATCACATTACATAATGTCTTCCAAGAAAAATTACAGTAAATGCCAACACGTACACACACACAGCCACACACAGCCACACACACATTCATACCATAGTGTTCTTCTGTGTCTATCACAAACACCACAAGTTTAATTAATTATCCCATATTGCAATTCAAGTTTGGATCAGTCACATGAATTGACTGAAAATCAACGCTGTGGTGTTAAATTCATCAGAAAACTGTGATGGTGAAATCCGACACCCCAGTTTTCAAACTGCTGCCGAGCGCAATCAATGAAACCCAACACCGCGCTGTGATGACATCGGTGAAAGTCCTCACCTAAGATCTGCAGTAACTGCATTGCGGGCATATAATTAAGTGTGATACCTACAGTCTCAACACCTGGTAGAGTGTCACACACAAACAGCATATGCCTTTGGGATAAGAGAGGCATAGACTTCAAAAGAAAATGTTGACGCATTGACTTTTAACACATTATTCTTTGAAACCATGTTGAGACATATATTAGCACCCCTGCTATGCAATACACTTAGCTCATTAAAACCTTTTTGGAGAAAAAAAATAAAAATAAAATAAAATTAAATATATATATATATATATATATATATGTATATATATATATACTTCCCTCACCAGATGATAAATGTGGCTGATAAAAATAAATAAATAAATATCATCTTACCCTCTGGAGCTTTTTTCTGCTTTGTGACACTGACTTCAAAATTCATTAGTAGTTTAACAGGCGCATATACAATCCATGTGACGTGTGAGACTGCTTGGCCTAAATAAGGAAGCAAAGCTTGAATTTCAGAGAGCTGATTGCGTATTTCAGACAGAAGTGCTGTTCATTACAGTCACTAATGTAATATGTCCAACGCACTTTAATAACCACCATAATGCCAACATAATGCTGGTCTGTTATTCCATCTGATGTTTACTGCATGCATTCTTGGCTGGGGTGATTAGTTCACTATTATTGCATCACGTTGGGCTTTGATGATTTGACACATATGCCATTCAGGTGAAGATGAGGGCAGGCCAGGGCTGTCTTTGCTTTTTACCCAGAAGGTTGTGGGATCCAGGGAAGGCCTCTGCACCTTTGGGTGATATGCTTTACCGCTTGCATTTGTAATTATCCAGCTGTAGCAGTTGATAACGTGTTATGCAGTACCAGTTTCTCTAAATGGGGCAAATAAATAAATGAAATGGCAATGTCTTGAGTGTGACTTTTCTGGTTAAATACAGTTTGCAAAAATGGGCAACACCCTCTAGTGGCTTTTCATAACACACATAATATATTAATTTGGACTTTGTTCATATTTTATTTTAAATATAAGTCATTCACCTTCGCATCTCCTTCAGTACTTAAACACGTAATGGTAATGCCCATTAAGCAACACGCAGGTCCCGACGAAGTTGGGGTGTGTGGAGGATGACCTCCTATCGCCCTTAGTTCTATCCGCAATAAATTCAATGGAAATAAAACGAATGATACAAATTTACCGACAGAGGGCGCCGAAGAGCAGGGATGCAGATACTGCTCAAATGACAAGCGGCTGTCTGGTACACACAGCATCGCTAGACCTTTCTCCGTCCTTATTCTTGTGCGATACGATATCCTCACTGAACATGCATTTCCTACGTTATGTACAGAGAACGGGAATTGCGCTGAATTAAGTTTTAATTAATCTGAGAACACACACCATTCGTGTAGTTGCACGGAACCGACTGTAGGAACGGTACCTGTGGCCGGGAAGATGTACGCTATTTTGCCATTTTATAGGAATACGTCCAGCACACACGGCACGCGCGTATTGTCGCGTGGTCTCACATTTTTGCTTTTTTAAAATTGATTTTATTCAGTCACTAGCCTATGAATCGCCGTGAGGTACACATAATGTGCGTGCATTATTTTCATCGTGAAATGAAATAATTCCTTTCATTTCGCGTTGGTCCTTTGTGTGGGAAGACGGGAGAAAACTTGCACATAGGTACACGATGGCTATGCGGATTGCCGCATACAGCTTGCTCAGTGAGAAGTACAGTGCTGTAAGGACGCTGCACGCGCAGCCAGTGCGTGTCTGCTGATCCCGTGCTCTACGGCTGGTTGCTAATTTGCATCTAAGGAATTAGATTGTCTTGAATTCAGCGTATTCAAAGAAAAAATATAAATAAATAATAATAATAATAAAAACTGAGAACAAAGACCCTTTGCGTATCCTCGTGCCGGAGGAACCCCAATGCGCACTACTGCACGTATTTCATTAAAAAAAAAAAATCCGCCAATAAACCACTGACTGCAAACACTCTCTATTTACCGCGGAATCGGACATCATCTCAAATGACCCATTCGGATTCAGAGCAAATATGCATATAATTGTAATGCAGGGACCGTATGTAGTGCGAGGAGGGGCACGGTCTGGGAGTAATAACAGTACTGTATACGCAAAGTTAGTGTTACATAAAAAAAACGACTGTGATCTCATCAATTGGAAACAATGCTGTTAATATATGTACATTATTTGTACAATATTTTAAAATTCAAGAGCCACCACTTCAAGTATGCTAGGAACTGTTCCAACTTTTTTTTTTTTTTTTCTTTGATTTAAAGAAATGAATACATGCAGACCCGTGGATCGATTCAGTATTCCAAGCCTCGCGCATCCACGTATTCAGAATCATGCTTGTAATGCCGCAATGGAATGTTCTCACTTTGACACACTAAAAAATCTATACTGACGATGCTTCAGTAAACGGTTAGGTACGAAATGTTCACTGGATCCCCTTGTTTTTTGCAGTTGGACTATCCATTCATTAATTGTCCATGCAATTTGACCCCCTAGCCAATAACAATATCTGCATCACAACTATCCGTGTTCGGTCCTATATGAACGAACTGAATTGTTTTGTGTTCACGTGGCATCGAGTCACAATTTGTTAAAAATCTTGCCCTTATTGACAGGAAGAAGGACCCCCCCCCCCCCCCTCCAACAAATACTGTGTCGGCTACCCTTTAAACTGAGCGATCAAGTTCAGCCCTGGTTACGTGCACTGGGATGGGAAGCGGAGGGGGTGGAGAGAGCGCGAGGGACTGCAATATCATTTGTGAATCGCTCTCAGAGTGCCGCAGATACGAGCTGCAAACACATGCACTGCTAATGCAGGTGAGGAGCGAGCGGGCGAGCAGACTGAGACTGCGGGACACGAGGAGACACATTTCGCTGGATTTTGCCTGAAACATTTCCAAACACTTTGTGGGAATTACAGCTTTTTTCTCGCCCTCTTATTCCATTCTCTTTTCAGATGTACCGCGCTGCGGGTTTTTTCTCCTGTGTAACTGACAAAACTACTAAACACAATGTGTTAAGTCAAAGGAGGTAAAGCAATCTGGGCACTTGGATGATTTCAAAGACGACAGGACAGCTCATTTGCTGCTTATCCGCGGTTAGAAGGTAAGAAGACGGACAGCTGTGTAAAGTACTGTATCATCATTAGTTCGGAATCAGTGCTGGCTTGTATTGATATTATTCCGCATTGGGGAAATATCTTCAAATGAGGGTCTCTGGTACCCGGAGCTAGGATTTTAAACTCCGCTTTTTATGCTGTTGCATTGTAAATTGTTTTAACGCTACAATAAAAACGGACTTGGACTGTCTTCGGCAAAGTGAAATGACGGCACAGTTTATTATCATTATCTTTTAATTGTGTAAATAAATCGTCGAGTTCTCATGAAGAAATTTTTGACTCACGGCAAGAGGAAACGGGTCATTTCAGTATTACTGTGGGCAGATTGCGGATTTTTGGCGAAAGAGAGGGAAAAGTGATTCCAGCTGCGGTGTGAAGGGGAGATAATCGTGGTTTATGTCCGGGCTGAAATTTACTGCAGCTAAAACGGCGTGAGAAGGCGTCCGGAGAATGAAGTCGCATGCATTCGGAAACGGAGGACTTCACTAGAACGCAAAGCGAAAATAAATTGGCTAACGTTTGCAGTTATTAGTCTATACAAATCAGCGACATCCCAGCACGATTTTAAAGACTGAAAGCAACGAATTGAGCTGCAGAAAACCATGAGGACTACTGGTGCAGTGGACTATTTATGCTACTGTTTACTCGTCCTGCAGTTGCTGACTCAGCCTGCTGCTAAGCAAGTCCTGCGATACCGCCTGGCTGAAGAGGGTCCGGCCGATGTGAAGATAGGGAACGTAGCCACAGACCTCGGAATTGCAACCGGGTCTGGCGAGGTGACTTTCACACTGGAGTCGGGATCCGATTATTTTAAAATTGACAATATTACCGGGGAGCTTAGCACTAATGAGCGGCGGATAGACCGGGAGAAATTACAGCAGTGCCAGATGATATTTGACGAGAACGAGTGTTTCATAGATTTTGAGGTGTCCGTGATTGGACCGGCGCAGAGCTGGGTAGATCTTTTTGAAGGGAAAGTGATCATATTAGATATTAACGACAACACCCCCTCCTTCCCCTCCCCGGTACTGACTTTATCAGTGGAGGAGAACAGACCCATAGGAACGCTTTATTTGTTGCCCACGGCCACCGACAGAGATTTTGGCAGGAATGGCATAGAGAGATATGAGCTGTTACAGGACAGCGGGGAGAGCTCTGGCAGGAGAGCAGGGTCGAGCTCTGGGGGACGCACCGATGGCGGTGATGGCTATTCGGGAAAGAGGAGATTTGATGCTGACGGGGCGAGTAGGAGTAGTGTCTTTGAGCTCCAGGTGGCCGACACCACCGACGGAGAGAAGCAGCCTCAGCTGATCATTAAGGGGGCCCTGGACAGGGAGCAGCGGGATTCGTACGAACTGACGCTGCGCGTGCGGGACGGCGGCGACCCTCCGCGGTCCTCCCAGGCTATCCTGAGGGTGATGATCACCGACGTCAACGACAACAGCCCCCGCTTCGAGAAGAGCATCTATGAGGCTGACTTGGCGGAGAACAGCTCGCCGGGCGCCCCCATCCTGCAGCTGAAGGCCGGCGACTCTGACGTGGGCGTGAACGGGCAGATCGAGTATGTGTTCGGGGCGGCCACCGAGTCGGTCCGGCGGCTGCTGCGGCTGGACGAGAGCTCGGGCTGGCTGAGCGTCCTGCACCGCATCGACCGCGAGGAGGTCAGCCAGCTCCGCTTCACCGTCATGGCCCGGGACCGCGGCCAGCCGCCCAAAATGGACAAAGCCATCGTGGTGCTCAACATCAAGGACGAGAACGACAACGTGCCCATCATAGACATCAGGAAGATCGGCAGGATATTCCTGAAGGACGGCGTGGCCAACGTGGCGGAGGACGTGGTGGTTGACACGCCCATCGCCCTGGTGCAGGTGTCGGACCGGGACCAAGGGGAGAATGGTGTGGTGACGTGCACAGTGGTGGGGGATGTCCCCTTTCAGCTGAAGCCGGCCAGCGAGATCGAGGGCGAGCAGAACAAGAAGAAGTACTTCCTCCACACGTCGGCCCCGCTGGACTATGAGGCCGTGCAGGAGTACAACGTCGTCATTGTCGCCGTGGACTCTGGGAGTCCTAGCTTGTCCAGCAACAACTCGCTGATCGTGAAGGTGGGGGACACTAACGACAATCCCCCCATATTCAGTGAGAACATCGTGGAGGTGTCGTTCCCCGAGAACAACGCCCCCGGCGAAAAGGTGGCCACCGTGGTGGCTTTGGACGCAGACAGCGGCAAGAACGCCGAGATTGCCTACTCACTGGACCCCACCGTCAATGGGATATTCTCCATTGACGCGGATAGCGGGGACGTCAGGGTGAACATCATTTTGGACAGGGAGCAGACGGAGAGGTACGAGTTCAAAGTTATGGCCAAAGACAAGGGCATCCCGGTCCTCCAGGGCTCGGCCACTGTTGTGGTTCTGGTGTCGGACCGAAACGACAATGAGCCCAGGTTCATGCAGGAAGTGTTCACATTTTACGTGAAGGAGAACCTACAGCCTAACAGCCCTGTTGGCATGGTGACGGTGATAGACGCCGACAAGGGGCACAATGCGGAGATGAGCCTTTACATTGAAGAGGAGGAGGACATATTCTCCATCGAAAATGACACAGGTACTATATTCTCCACTATGTCCTTCGATAGAGAGCAGAAAACCACTTACACGTTCCGAGTGAAGGCGGTGGACGGTGGGGAGCCACCTAGGTCTGCCACGGCCACGGTGTCCCTGTTCGTCATGGACGAAAACGACAACCCTCCCTCTGTCACGTTCCCAAGCAACAACTCGTACACCCTGCTACCGCCATCCAGCAACGTGAGGACGGTGGTGAGGACGGTCCTGGCTACGGACACGGACACGGGCATCAACGCCGACCTCAACTTCAGCATCGTGGGCGGGAACCCCTTCAAGCTGTTTGAGATCGACACGGCTAATGGCGTGGTGTCGCTGGTGGGGAAGGTGGAGCAGAAGCACTACGGCCTCCACCGGCTGGTGGTCCAGGTAAACGACAGCGGAACGCCCTCGCAGTGCACCACCACCCTTGTTCACGTCTACATCAACGAGACCCTGTCCAACTCCACCATCGTGGAGGCCCAGATCAGCAGGAGCCTGGTGACGCCGCTGTCGGTGGACGTCGCCGGCGACCCCAACTACGACTTGGGAAAGCAGCGGCTGAGCATCGTGATCGGTGTTGTGTCGGGCATCATGACCGTCATCTTGATCATACTTGTGGTGGTCATGGCGCGGTACTGCAGGCCCAAGAACAAGAACGGCTACGAGGCGGGCAAGAAGGACCACGAGGACTTCTTCACCCCGCAGCAGGACAAGGGCAAGAAGCCCAAGAAGGACAAAAAGAACAAGAAGTCCAAGCAGCCGCTCTACAGCAGCATCGTCACCGTGGAGGCGTCCAAGCCCAACGGCCAGCGCTACGACGGCGTCAACGAGAAGCTCTCCGACAGCCCCAGCATGGGCCGCTACCGGTCGGTCAACGGCGGGCCGGGCAGCCCGGACCTGGCCAGGCATTACAAGTCGAGCTCGCCGCTCCCCACCGTCCAGCTCCACCCGCAGTCGCCGACGGCGGGGAAAAAGCACCAGGCCGTGCAGGACCTCCCACCGGCTAACACCTTCGTGGGGACGGGAGATAACATATCCATCGGATCGGACCACTGCTCCGAGTACAGCTGTCAGACCACCAACAAATACAACAAACAGGTAAGGATATCACCCCTCCACCCCCCCCACAACCCCCCACTTCTGCATTTTGTTTGTGTACTTCTTTCTGTCTCTATGCTTTTTTTAAACCTTTTTTCTTTTTGTTTATTTTTATTTTAACCTCCTCTCTCGCTGAGGTTTGTTACCACAGGCTAGACTGCAGGTTTGGCTGTGATGATGAGTGCTGAGATCACAGTTCACTTTTTTTCATTGCGAAGCGTCATTCACGTGCATGGGGAAAAAAAAAAAAGGCGGGTGAGGACTGTCGCTTGTATGGAAAGCGGTGAACTGCTTTAAACTTGACATTAGTCGTGCTTTGTTAAGTCTTTATTTGACGGTTTTTTAAAGCTGCGCACACGTACACGTGTTTTTTTCATTTTCCGAGCCCATGCTTATCCTCACACAATCCCACACACATATATGCACATACACACCTGTGCATGGAGATAGCACAGAATCACTCTCTGTTTCGCACATGCACGAAAACATATGAACTGTCACATGTAAGCAGATGCTCTCTCTCTTTCTCAGTCGCTCTCTCAAATATGAATTTATCAGCATGACCACACATAGAAACAGTATTGCAAAAGCAGTCATTTTCATTAAATCAGAATCAACAAGAGGAACATCAGCTCCGTAATACATAATACATACTCTCTATCTCGCTGTTTCACCAAGATATGCACACACACACACACACACAGACACGCACGCACGCATGCACACACACACACACAGAGACATGCACACACGCACACACACACACACACACACATTCACACACACACACACACACACACAAACATGCACACACACGCAAGGAGGAATGAAGACTCCCTGAACAGGGTCAGGACCTGGCGTGTCCTCGCTGTGTAGCCATTCTGTCTTACCTTCCAGAGAGGGGGGTGGGGGGGTGGGGGGCGAGTATGAGTCACAAGGGCAGCCCAGTGAGGAATATTAACTCCTATGTCATATTTAAGAGCCTTCATTCAACCTGACTGCAAGCATCTGGATGAGAGGCCACAATCTGGGGTGCCTGTGTACCAAATTACTGACCTAGCAGAAAAATGCCCCTTTTTATTCTATTCTATTTTTCTTCTTTTTTTTTTATTTGCCTTCCTGTGCGTTTGTGTTAGAATAAAAAGGCTTTCTTCTACTGCAAGAGGAGAGAGCATTTCTGTTGCAGAGAGTTGCTGAATTAAGGAGTCTGTATTATTGTTATTATTTAATGTTATTTTTTGTAGCTGGGTGAAGGAATCAAGGGTAATACATTATGAAATCAGTTCTTTTATTGGGCTTTCACAAGGAAGGAACACTTACTTTGTTGTTTCATGTGTTTTCTGCAGAGAACTAATGAATTATTGATCACCTTCTTACATGGTGCAAGCAACCCCACTAGCATTCCTGAGTGCTGTCCCCTCTATTCAAAAACCATGCTGGAGATTCTCTTCTCTCATGCCATCTCTCTCTCTCTATCTCTCCCTCCCTCCCTCCCTCTCTCTCTCTCTCTCTCTCTCTCTCTCTTTTTCTCTCTCTCTCGCTTTCAGTCTCTGCCTCTCTCTGACCCTGTTCATTTTTTTTTTTTTGCTTCTCTTACTCGTTGCCTATTTTTCTTTCGGTGTATTCCTCTCTCTCCCCTTGTTCGCTTCATTTTATGTGTTTGTTCTTATATATTTTTTTTCTCTCTTTGTATTTTCCACTCTGTCTTTCTCTCTCTCTCAGTTTTTTGGCTATCCCTCTCTTTTCTCTCTCACCAGTCCTCGTGCTCCCCCGTTCTCGGTAATGGACAGGTTGCGTGATCGCTTGAATAGACCTTAATGCTGAACAATAAAGTATTTCAGTGTGCCGCTGCTTTGAGTGCGGGGAGTGCTGTTGCTAGTGTTTTGTACGGATGTCTCATACATAATTAACACAGTACTCTATTGGCTGGTGCTGTGCATGGATTGTGTGTCTGAACACTGCACTTATTAATTAATTTATTTACTTTTATGCGTGTGCTGCAGTATTTTTACTGTTGATGAACTGGTTACATTATTCAGCCGTGCGTGCTTATTGAATGTGGCAAACCTGTACCTGATCATTATTGTTAATGATCCTCGTGATGCAGTATTATTGAGTTTTACCTTCTTTGACATTTAAAAAGATGTTGATTAATCGATTTAATGAACAATATCGCATTATTATATTTTCCATGAATATGGGACTCTCCTCTGCCTTTGGAATACAAGTAATAAATAAATAAATAAATAAATAAATAAATAAATAAATAAATAAATAAATAAATGTATTACGAAAACGTTTATTTATTTATTTATTTATTTATTTATTCATTATTTCAGTCTTTCAAGTTAAAAACATTTTTAGCGTCTTCACATCTAAGACTGTGAAGTGTTTAACACGTAGTCTTCCCCTGCTAATTTTCTATGGATGTGCGTCATTTAGGATGTGTCCGCTATGATTCGGCTCCACTCTCACCCCTTCACTTCTGTGAGTCCACACTCGGCCATGCCCTTGAGCACAATGTGGAGGTCAAGGAAGGGCACTTTAAAATCAAGAGGTTGCAGGTTCAATTCCCGGGTGCGGCACTGCTGCTAATCACTTAAGTAAAGGAAGTCTACCCAAACTTGCTAACCTAAAATGCATCCGTTTAAATGAATAGCATGTTAAATGGAAGCTGTATACACCATCCTGAATAATGGCTTCTGCAAAGCAGACAGGAAATAACAAAAATGTGCTTTCTTTTGTATATAAAGGAATATTTCTGCCAATTCTTTAGAGTCTAAAGTAGTCCTTATGGTCTAAAGTAGTCCTTACACGACACCATTCAACGTGACATCATTATGTGCTATTTTCAGTTTATTGAAATAGAATTATAGAATTAAAGGAATTTGGAGATCTGTCTGTGTGAGTGTGTGTGTGTGTGTGTGTGTGTGTGCGCCAAAAAAAAAGTGAGTGTGGGAAGCAGGATGATTGAGGGATAAAGGACTGAGGGGTGTATAGACAGGAAAGGAAGGATGGATCAAGAAAGTGGCTTAAGACAAAGTGGAATGATATGAAGATGAAGAGTACGGAGGAAGAGAAAGCCAAGGGAGAGAGAGAGCGAGAGTGAGTGAGAGAGAGAGGTTTCAGGACAGAGGGAAAGAGAGAAAGGAGAAGAAAGCTAGAGAAAGGGTGAGAGTGAAACAGACACGGAGAGGGAAATGGCAATGGAGAGAAAGGCGAGAGAGAGAGAGAGAGAGAGAGAGAGCAAGCGGATAGCCTGTTATTCCGGAGCCTCTGTCTCCTGTGTACCTCATGTCTCAGGTTACTTTCTCCCCCGCTCACCTGCCTTTGCCCACTATTAATCCAGCCTGCGCAGACAGGTATCCAGGCAACCGGTGCCATTTTCTGTGCCAGGACTTCACCTGTTAGACATTTAAGCGGTCATTAAGGTAACCAAATGCAGAAACAGAATCTGGCTGTGTGTCGCCGAGCAGCTGGCCACAACAAGCCCTTCAGCTTCGCCCCCGCGCTGTTCCCTGCCAGTGTCTCGTGTTTCCGGGGAAGGAAGGAGGTAAGGCGGGCGAGCTCGGCGATACCTCCCCGATTCTCACCGGCGATCCGTTCTCCGGATAACCTTCGACACCGTCCGATCGATCCCGGCGCGTTTTCCTTTTCACGCGCTTGGCGATCGCTCGCTCCTATTAAACCGAACGAGCGCGTAAATTACGAGGCGTGGTGATTTACCGTAGAATACAACCGCGTTTTATTCTCGAGGACAAAATAAAGAGACCAAAAATATAATAGATTGGCCCCTCTGTATATACCCGTGTCTAGGAACATTTATCAAATCACGTCTTTGTTAAATCTGTTAAATAACAGAGTCTGCGTTTTCACTGCACTTACGGGGATATTCTGGAAATGTATCGAAAGGAAATGTACTGTTAAGCTGTTGCAGCACTTCACAATACATGTGTGAGACCTGAAAGCTTTGCCCCCTGTGAACCCCCGTCCAGAGGCGGCCAGAGGTGGGCGGACTCCTCCCATTGTCTGGCTCATCCCACGTTTTTTTCCTATGTACTATACAGAGAGTTTTTCCTTGTCACCATCACCTCTTTCTCGCTTTGAGTGGGTTCAGACTGGGGCCTTCCTTGAATGGTATTGTGATATGCGCTTTGTAAAAGGCACTGTAGAAATGAATTTACTTCAGTTTGAATTGACTCGGCCAAACATACAAATTATTGTCGCTTTGTATTGCTATATAATACTGCTACTGTGAAGTTTATTATCTATTTAAAAAAAGTAGACGTATTTGCAAAATAGAAGAAGAGCAGCAGATTTTTCGTTTTTTGAACGCTGCGATGACTCAGATATGTTGGAACCCTTGTCCCTCTGGTGCCGAGGGCAAAGGTTCTCGCCAGGTGCGTGGCTGCAGTCCCCGCCGGTCGGTGTTTTGGTGGTTCGCTGGCAGTTAGACGCCCCGTTTCTCCCCCTTCCCCTTTCCCCCGGTTTCGATACGAGGCGCCGAGCGAAAGCCTGCGAGAAGCAGCTCGTGGCTCCGGGGCCCAGTAGCAGCTTGGAGCTGTGATAATTGCTACATGCAAAGGCCGAGTCTGCTGGGTGTTACTCGTGGGGGTTTTTTTTTTTTTCCTTGTTGTTTTTTTTTGTTGTTATCTCAATCACAACTTCATTATGTAAAACAAAATGAGCGCTCGTTTGCTTGGTTGCGAATCTGTTTAAACCGAACACAAATGTATCTGCCGATCTCTTCATTTCTGCGAAGGCCTGTCCTGTGGGCTCTAGCGAGTGTCCGGGCAGTAATCTGATCTTCTGTCTGACGTTGTAATTATTCTTTATTCACGAACACAGTGCTGTCACCTCCCTGGTTGTTTGACAGTGCCTGTGGGTTTTTATGTATTACTTTAACGCAGGTTCATAAAACTCAGCATTGCTTTACACCTTTGTTATATCAATAAACCACTGTTATTTTGACAGTATGCAGTATATATGCATGCTGTGATATTTCAGTTGTCTCGTTAAAAGACTGCCGGTATTTTTTCTCTCAATGAGCAAAAATATTATTGGATTCACAATTTTTGTTTGTTAAAATGCCTTATTTACATTTATTTTTTAAAAGCCACTGTATCCTATTCATATGAAGTTGGGGAGAGTCAGTATAGGGTAGAGTTAGTGCAGGTGAGAGAGTCTGTATAGAGGGGGAGAATCAGTATAGGAACAGAGTCAGTATAGGGTAGAGTCAGTATTTGTGAGAGTCAGTATATGGAGTCCGTATAGGAGAGAGACAGTATAGGGGGAGAGTCAGTGTAGGGGGAGAGTCAGTATAGGAGAGAGACAGTATAGGGCGAAGTCAGTATAGGAGGAGAGTCAGTATAGGGGAGAGTCAATATAGCGGAGAGTCAGTACAAGAGAATCAGTATAGGATAATCAGTATACGAGAGTCAGTATAGGAGAGGGTCATTATAGGAGGAGAGAGTCAATACCACAATGATTGCAAAGGGGCCACTCTGTGGAGAATCCTTCAGTTTAGCATCACGATAGCGTCGGGCAAGCATGCATGACACCGGGACCCCCGGTACTGCGTCGAACGTTCAATTGGTGCCTCTTTTAATTGCCTGCTCTCATGGTAGGAGGCGCATGGTCCGGTCCTGGCTTTGGTTTTTTTTTTTCCATTTCAGGCCCTCTGAAGGTAAGTACATTCATTTCCCTTTATAACATGTCCAAATGGCCTTTCGTGAGGGCCCTGCCTTTGTGAGCTGTGATTTACAGCGTCCTGCTGGCTTCTTATTTCCAGATGTGAGCGCTGCTAGTCGCCCGTGGCTTTATGGAAGTGTTTGGTCTCTTCACTTTTTTTCTTTGTTGTTATGCGGTTGTGAACGTTTCCACGACAATCAAGCCGTCTGGACTTTTTCTGATGTTGCAGCAGTTGCTGCAAAGCTTAGGTATGTGCGCCACGGTGTTCTCTGCTATCCTTAACCTTTTACGTCCCCTTTTTATGGTTAACAAGACGTAGGACTTAAGGGTCGTGATTGGCTAGCTCCTCCGATTTGCAGTTAGGCTGGTATTTCAAATGGCCCGTGAGATTTGTTTGGTAATCCCTGTTGTTCAGGACAGTGTCACGCAGGTTTGGGGAACTGTAAGTGAAATGCTTCTCTCCTAGGGGAGTGTGGGGCCCCAGCAGAGGTGCTGGGGAGCTTAATGTGTGTGGGTCCAGTCTAAACCAACTGACATTAACCATCCGCCACCTCGCTATGTTAATGGATTCTCTAAGCTGTGGCATACTCCTCCTCTGGCCGTTGCGTTTGTGAAACCCCATTGGAATGTTCGTTTAAATCCTTCAACTGCCACAGGTGACGCAGTTAGCTGTGACTGTTTGCATTGCATTGCGTTGGACTATGGGTAACCGAGTGATTGTATTGACACTCATTGCGGGTTGTAGATGACAAAGCCCTGTTTAATCCTCATTTAAAAAGTTAATCAGCTTAACGGCCGGTATTTTTAGGCATTTGGGAGTGTAACAATATCTAACTTTGTTGGGTGTGGGTGATTTGTGGGTGTGTTTACTGTTTGCAGACTCCTCAGAGAAAGATGGTTTTAAATGCCTAGGGGCTTTCACCAGGTATGGATTTCATTGCCAAACATGTAATGTTATTATTATTGTCTTATAGTACAGGAATGTGACTATTCATCATATTTAACTGGTGTCTAATGAGCAAAAGAATATTAAAAAAGAAAAAAAAAAAAAAAAAGAAACCTTGGTACAGTAGACTTTTGAAAACCATCCAGTAATTCCTTGTAATTAAAAATAAGAATCCTCCGTACAGAACTATGATAAATAGGATAAAATAATAGCACAAAATCATATTAGGCATCAGTTTTATTACTCCATTAGTAAGGCGAATTGGCTGTTGCGTGGTCTGTTTGCTTCCGACTGTCGTTAATTTGATCAAATTTGTTGCGGCCGTGATTTAGTGCTGCTCGCGCAGTCGTAAACGCGCTAGTCGAGAGAGGCCCCTGTAAATTGCGTCGGCCGGGAAAATCCTGCTTGCGGTTCGGAATTTTAAACACATCAGTCGGCGGGTGATGACTTGTTTCATTATTGCAGCTCTCTGCCGGCGAAGACGCTCGGAGAGGGTTGCGTTGCGCGCGAGGAATGGCTGAGGTGGAGAACTGGCCTCAGAGCTGCGCGTGCATGCTGCATTCGCAGCGCGTCGCGCTATTGGTGTACTCTTTGAATCTATTGGATTAACTTTAAATAGTGGCTGTTTGTGTGTGGCATATTCTGCTGCATGTTAGTCAAATGTGAATGTAAATGTAAGTAAAAATACCACATGTTCGTGCTGTAGTGTGCGCTTCCTTGTATGTGTAGCGTGTACGGTGTGTGCGGGTGCTTGTCTGTGTGTGCTATACAGTGTATGGGATTAGCATGTGCAAATATAGAATATACATTGTATACATTTTATGAAATGTGTACACAGTGCCGTGTCTGAATAACTGTGTATTCAAATGACATATTTTAATTAACCTCAAGGATCCATTTGAATGTTTTTATGAGTCTAACAAGTTTTTTCAAGAGAAATAAATATTTTTATAGGTAGGGACTACATACAGGAGACTTCCTTGGCTGGGTGTTCCTTTGGCTCTCTCTGCATTCGTCCTGCTTTCACTATCTCTCTCTCTCTCTCTCTCTCTCTCTCTCTTTCTTTCTCGCTCTCTCTCTCTGTCACTCTCCCTATTATTGTATGTCAACAATGAGTAGAAAAATGGAGGCGCTTCTGATTGAGTGGAGGGTACATTCATTACATTTGTCATGGTATGTTTATGAAAAGCCAACACCAGGAAGTGCTTTAGTATTTCCTGATTGCTCAGTACAGAGTCGGCTGTTAGAGGTAATAATACTGAGCGTTCACGTTGAATACACACAGCCCGTGACATTCGACGCAGATTTCATTTTCTTGAGGAAGCGAGGCCTATTTCTGCAGGATCAATTCCTGAGGTGTCATCCTTTGGAAAACGCGCATTCCTTTCCCACGACAAACAGATATCCCTGCGGCTGAAAGCACAGTGTTTTCATTTTCACTTGGATTTTATTAATATTATTGTTTTATTCCTTTCACCTTTTGACATCAATCTCGGAGACATCTTACATCGCTTAGCTCCGTTGTCGGGGTAGACGGGGGGATAGTGAGCCGTCGGCATCGCAGGCCGCACTGGGAAGTTGGCGGTGTTGTCCGTGTTAAGTTCGGGAGAAAATGGGATTTGTCTTCACCTCCCAGCTCTCGCCACGGAGAAGCTGTCTCCGTGCGGAGGGCGGAAGGGGCCCATCTCTCCCCGCCGCCTTCTCCACGAACATCCCCTAGTGATGTCCGAAATCCACCGCAAGGCCCCAGGCGGGCGAAAACATTTCTGAAAAGTGCTGTTACATCCCATTTGCAGGTCTTCCTGTGAATGGAATGTAAAAAGCGAAATTCTCTGTGCGTTTAAGGCTATTGCTTCATGCTGCGTTCCCTGAAAACTATGGGACCTGAGTTGACCGTTTGCTAGCGAGATTATCATGAAGTTCAAACAAAGATAGAAAATGCTACTTGGCAGGTGGGCTTAACATCCAAGCGATCCATTCCCTACTGTCACGATCCAGGCCGACCTCCTCTGCGTCCTCTGTCAGGTAGCGCTGTGTAGCGGTGATGCGTTGTGCGGTCGCATTATATAACAGCACGCATTAGGCTGTGCTGAATGTGCTGTACATGCAATAGTCCCGATTACATGCAGTCAGCCGCAGTTGACTTGTTTTTAATTATATTTGTGAAGCCATAGGTATGAATGAAGTCTTAAGCAACCAGCATTTGCGCCCAAATCCAGAAGAATTTTCGGGTTGGGGGACTCGCTCAGTGCTCCGGGCACCCCCGCCGCTTCCCAGCTTCCCTCCTGCGCACTGGGTGAGCTTTGTATTCCGTCAGCCGGCTGCGGTTTGAATATCTGATCCCTTGGCTGCGTTTGTGAGAATTACACAGCGGCGGAGTTGGAGCGCTCTGCCGCGCGCTCCTAAAAGGGTGGCGTTTGAAGAATACTTATTCTCCCCCCGCCTGCAGAGGATGCATTAACATCCCCCTCCGCCAGGAAAATGGCTGCGCCTTCACTGAGCCCGCGCGAGCACAAAGCGGACGCTAATAGACGTTAGCCTGTTTACCCGTGTTTCGCTAGAATTTGGCCCTAAATGGGATTATGTCTGTACGACGCGGGAGGCGGGGCGAGGGACGCCTGTCCATCAAAGCGCGGGGAAGCGCCGTGTCGCTGAAAGAGCAACGGGAGAGAACATCTTTAACATGACACCTAGCCTGCAGTGCCTGTAGTGTGTGCCTGCACTCGCGTGTGTGTATGTTTATTTGCACATGTCTGCTCATCTATGTGTGTGCGCGCACTTTCATGTGATTACGTGGATGTGTGCGATAGTGCATGCCTGTATTTGTGTGTGCCTGGTACGTCCAAGTTTGCCATGACTGCGCCTGTGTGCATGTCTGTGTTAGCGTGACGTCTGTAATACAGAGAGGAAAGGAAACGGCAAACGGGGGGGGAAAACTCCTCAACTGCAGAATATTCATTAGATTTATGAAAACAAGAGGAACTCCATCTTGATACGGCCTCACCTGTGAGAGCGGAGGCTATTAGTGTCTGACGATAAATCTTGTCAAACTGAGCAGTACTCTGTGGCTTATGAAAAATGAAGGTCATGCACGCTGTAGTTTATGGGATACACGGTTAGATGTTATAAAAAAAAGTGAATTATGGAGTCCTGTAGGCATTTTCAGGAATGCTAATTTCTCTTTTTTCCCCCTTCTTCAGTTGCTGCCTTTCTCAGTAGTTATGCATTCTATCATATTAAAAAAAGGAACACGCAGTAATTTAAAGGCATTGCTCGTAGCGTGACTCTTTTCATTATTTTATTTAATTGGAAATTTGCTCACGGAGTGAAGTTTTTTATGCTAATCTTCTTTTTTTGTAATAATTGTGGTAGTTTTTTCTTTTTGCCAGACATGCTGCATTTTACAGAACACATTCTGGGTACAGACCCATGTTTTAGGCCGTCAATTAAATATCATCAGGCAAAATACAAAATGAAATGAAACGGATAGGCTGTTTTGAGGTCGATTTAGGGGTATGTAATGGATTAAGAGAGTAAAACATGCATTTTTAACAGATTATTACCGAAAAGAATCCCACATGCAGTGCTATTCACTAGGATACGTTATCACTGCATACAGATATGTGCATGACCACACTCGACATGAAAAATTTAAGTTACTAGAATTCTCATTTTGGAACAGATGTTATGGTTTAAGAACTATGTATATTTTTTGCCTTCGTGCTGGTACATGCGCACATTATGCATGGTTTTTTCGATGTTCTTCTGAAAGGTCCCACACAATGTGTGTTTGCACGCCTGCCATTTCTGGTAATGTGGAGAGATTAAGCCATTCGTGATGAGAAAACGTGGTGGTGTTGCATCACCGGGAGACAGATGCTATTGGCAGAACAGCACAAACATTACCGAAGTGGCAGTCGATGTACAAGCTTTATGGATGTATTTTTCAGCAGTGACTTCTTTTACTCTGCTGTTTGTGAGAGAAGTCATAGAGCATTATATACTTTATGTATTCTCTTACATGCACATCAAGTGGAATGCTGTGTGTGATGTAGTCAGTCTGTTTCAATAGACAGAGCTCTCTGTAAACCCCGCGATGGCTTCTCTAACCCGCCTGATCTGGTGCGTAGGATTTCTCTGAATACCCAAACCCACTGCCTATTGCACATAGGCTGTGGGTGTGCTTGTGGTGTCTGCATCGATGTTGGCCCTTCCCGAACAATGTGCTATTTGCACTGCATGTGCTTTCACGGGGTTGACCGCATTTGGAACCTAGCGGCTAGCCGCTTCGGACCACAGTCGTGGCCCCAACGGTAGTCGTGTCTTCAGGTTTGAGCCGGCCGTAAGTTGGCCAAAGTTCAGCCCTGCATACCGCCACAGGCACTTTAGACAAAACCAGATACTCTGTTCCCGCGTTCCTTTTGTCCTCCGGATGGTAACAGAAGTATTCAGGGCTGTAGCGCAGCGGTGGAACGTCCATCGCCAGCGGGACTGTCCTTGGTCAGTCACGGCCCCGAAATGAGCTGTCAGACCAGGCGTCAAATTGGAACGTTTCGGCTTCAGTGGCGTCGAAACGGAACTTTCGACGTTAAGAGTGCGGGGGGCGGAGCGTCTGGTGGGCCCGGAGGATCTGCGGCGCGACCCCGGTCGAGGGGTCAAGTTGCGGCCTCGGCGGTGATAAGTCCCGCCTCGGCTGCTCCCCCTTCGCCGGAGCGCGAGCGCCGATGCGCCGCGCTCGCGGATCGTTATCCGCCTCCCCGCATCAGAGAGCCTGAGTTACGGAGGCCGTCCCGGCGCCCGCACCTCGGGCCCGGCAGCAACGGCGCGGGTCAGACGCATCGCTCTCGTTTAGTTGCCGGTTTTTCGACGAAGAAAATAAGCGAGGGGGTCGGCGTTTGCTACGCTCCATTTACTCTGGGCGGGGTCAGGACGGCGCCTGGACACACACCGGCCGATTGCAAATTACAGAGCCCGGGTTGATGGCGAGATCGCTTTCGGGAACGGGCTCGCCTCGTAGCCCCGGGGAAATAACAGTTAGCGGTCAGTACCTCTTAGCATGCAACATGAGACTAGCTAGCGGCTATATTTTGCAGTGTAACATCCATGTCAGTGCAGCTGTGGCTAATTGGCAAAACATAATGTAGCTGACTCTGAAACGAACCCCCGTGCACTGCTATGGCTGCTGCAAATTACAATCACCCTGTTTGATCAGGCTGGACTGATTAATTACGTTCCTGGGAGGGGTGCGGTACGGCGAGGGTCTGGTGAGGTACCGGGGACTGTAAAAGTTTTAAAACAAACTACAGACCGGGGAAGAGACTTACGTAACAGAAACTCTGGGTATGGGAAGTTAGCGGAGACATGCAACGGTTGTATTAAAGTTGCACTGTTTGACTGCCCTCCTTCACTTTCCCCACCCCCCTTGCATGTCTTTAAAGATTTATGACTGTGCGTCTGCTCTGTTCCTAAAATCCCCATGAATAGGTGTTCAGCCTTCTCTGCAGCATGTGAATTGAGGACATGACATTACGATTGGCAGCCCTGTTAATTTATTTCTAAACTGCTCCGTTATCTGCACAAACATGGCTGGGTTTGAATGGGAATCTTTAGCACCCGCCCACCCCCCAACCTGCATTCCTGTTCCACCCCCCCCCCCCTCCCCATTTAAACAGGGAGGGTTGCGTTTTTATACGGCCGGCGTGCTCCTTCGCGTTTCTATGGTAATGCGCTCCTTTTTAATTCTCCCGGACTCTCTCCTCCGTGGCTGCGCGGTGGCTTGATGGCGTACGGTTAATTCCGGCGTCGCCTTCGCTCCGGAGCGTGACGGTAACGTTTGGCCCCTGCGCTAAAAACAGGAAGAAAAAAAGTGCGCTCCTCGTGACGTCGCGGCGACAGCGCAGGTACCCTGACATTTTTCCGCTCGCCAGCAGTGCGGTGTGAACATTGTGTTCCCTCAGCTGGGCGGCGGGTACCTGCGGCGGCCGGTGACGGTGTTTTGCGGCAAGATCAGTGATTAAGTTCACCGTGCGCTGACCCCCCTCCCACCGCCCCCTTCTCTCTATCTCTCTCTCTCTCTCTCTCACTCTCTCTCTCTATTTCTCCTTTCAGTGTCTCTCTCTCCCTCTCTCCCTCTCTCTCTCTCTCTATCTCTCTCTTTCCCTCTCGGTTTCCCTCCCTCTCTCTCTCCTCTCTCTTTCTCCTTTCAATGTCTCTCTCTCTCTATCTCTCTCTCTCTCTACTCTCTCTCCTCTCTCTCTCCCCGAGTTGTCTGCTTGTTTCTCCTCTGCGCGGTGCCCGATCGTAGCGCCTTTTTGTTGTTGTGGTGGGCTGGTAATTTGCGTCCTCCCTTTTGAGCCGGGTTGATTCATGAGGTTAAATTAGCCGGTGAAAGATCATCAGTGGCTGTACAAGGGCAGCTATAACTCATCTCTTCCCTTCTGGAAGGTTCCCCAGCTCTCCCCCTGCTACATGTGGTTAACCTTCTTTTTTTCATTATTTCTGATGTCAAAACAACATGCTTGCAAAGATATATATGTAACAGTGAACACCTCAGGTGGTGTCAACGGCAATGAAAATACCTGCACCTCATTGCCAGGGATAACCTTGCAGGGGATGTTCCAGAAATATTAACCTTGTATATCAAGTCTCTCACGCGGCTGCCAAATGACTTTGCATCAGTCTTTATACTTAATTTCTCCAAACTAAGAATACATATTTTAAATGAATATTATTATTGTTATTATTATTAATGGTAATAAAAGTAGTAATAATAATACTAATAAAAATAATAATGGAAACAAACAAAAAGGCATTTACAGTGTTCCGTTTTTTAGTTCCATTCCAACTGAAATAGAATAGGCATATATAGAAACTTTTGTATGTGCATGAGGCTACACACTGCACATTAGGGGTGTTCTGACTGCACACTGCACAGTGGAGGTGTTCTGACTGCGCACTGTGCAGTAGGGGTGTTCTGACTGCACACTGCGCAGTGAGGGTGTTCTGACTGTGCACTACGCAGTAGGGGTGTTCTGACTGCACACTGCACAGTGGGGGTGTTCTGACTGCGCACTGTGCAGTAGGGGTGTTCTGACTGCACACTGCACAGTGGGGGTGTTCTGACTGCGCACTGTGCAGTAGGGGTGTTCTGACTGCACACTGCGCAGTGGGGGTGTTCTGACTGCACACTGCACAGTGGGGGTGTTCTGACTGCACACTGCACAGTGGGGGTGTTCTGACTGCGCACTGTGCAGTAGGGGTGTTTTGACTGGACATTACGCAGTAGGGGTGTTGTGACTGCACACTGCACATTAGGGGTGTTGTGACTGCACACTGTTCAGTAGGGGTGTTGTGACTGCACACTGCGCAGTAGGGGTGTTGTGACTGCACACTGCGCAGTGGGGGTTTTCTGACTGCACACTGCACTTTAGGGGTGTTGTGACTGCACACTGTTCAGTAGGGGTGTTGTGACTGCACACTGCACAGTAGGGGTGTTGTGACTTCACACTGTGCAGTGGGGGTGTTCTGACTGCACACTGTGCAGTAGGGGTGTTCTGACTGCGCCTTTTGCAGTAGGGGTGTTCTGACTGTGCTTTGTGCAGGAGAAAGTGTGTGCTTTGGGTTTTATGGCAGTCTGCGTTGTCTCAGCATTCCTTCTCATAAACACTTTACAGCACACTGCGTTCCCCAGAGCTCTGCTCTTTTGAAGAAATCTGTTGACGCAACTATTAAATACAATTATTACCATATGCTTAATCAGAATGTGTACTCTAAAATAGAAAGGGAGAGAGACAGCGAGAGACAGAGAGAGAGAGAGAATGTGTGTGTGTGTATGGGTGTGTTTGTTTATGTATATATATATGCATGCTTAAATGCTCAGGTGTGTGTGTACGTGTGCATGCTCAAGTGTGTGTGTGTGTGTGTATGCGTGCATGCTCAGGTGTGTGTGTGTGTGCGTGCATGCTTAGGTGTGTGTGTGTGTGCGTGCGTGCATGCTCAGGTGTGTGTGTGTGTGTTTGTGTGTGTGTGTGTTTATGCATGCATGCTCAGGTGTGTGTGTGAGTATACATGTGCATGCTCAGGTGTGTGTGTATACATGTGCACGCTCTGGTGTGTGTGTGTATACATGTGCACGCTCAGGTGTGTGTGAGTGTACATGTGCACGCTCAGGTGTGTGTGAGTGTACATGTGCACGCTCAGGTGTGTGTGAGTATACATGTGCACGCTCAGGTGTGTGTGAGTGTACATGTGCACGCTCAGGTGTGTGTGTATACATGTGCACGCTCAGGTGTGTGTGTGTATACATGTGCACGCTCAGGTGTGTGTGAGTGTGTTTATGCGTGCATGCTCAGGTGTGTGTGAGTATACATGTGCACGCTCAGGTGTGTGTGAGTATACATGTGCACGCTCAGGTGTGTGTGTGTATACATGTGCACGCTCAGGTGTGTGTGTGTATACATGTGCACGCTCAGGTGTGTGTGAGTGTACATGTGCACGCTCAGGTGTGTGTGAGTATACATGTGCACGCTCAGGTGTGTGTTGGGGTTGTCAGGCTGTCACAGAGCTCAGCGCTCTCACAGGAGTAATGGGCGCTGGAAGCGAAGATGATGGCTGATCACCCCGGGGCAGTGACTGGGGCGAACCGCGCAGGCGGGATCAAAGTGCGTCCGAAGGGCTGGGGCCACCGGTCCCGCGGCTCGACCGCTGCCCCCAGCCACCCGCCGCCATCCGTTTCCATCGGCCGCCCCGCAGTCCCGTACGCACAGGCCCCAGACAAAAATAACTTTTAATAACATAAACCACGTTTCCCAGATTTACCAGGGACAGACGGTGTCTGGGCTGTGATGACACAGCATGCGTCTGAGTTGCTATGACGGTTTCCGTAGAACTGCTATTCAGCTCTGCAGGCTATATGTTCGCAATAAATTAATAAATACACACATATGGGGAAAAAAAAACTAAACATGGCAGGTTATAACTGGCGCTATCGTGTATTGACAGACTTACTTGAGGTCTTATTCTATGAAAGAATTTTCAGAAATATTTTTTGTATACATTACACAGTTAAAAGCTTTGTGTTAAACTTATCTTACATTTGATTATTTGAGATTTTGTCCCTCTTAGACTCATATAAGCTCATGAATTCATCAATTTTATTGTGTAATTTACTTAAGTGAAAGATTGACAGCTCGTGGTAACTGTGCCCATTAAGAGGGTTCTGAAGCATGTTTCTGCCATTTCTAATGACAGCCCCGTTTCCATAGCGATCGTGTGTGGGCGGTGCTGGTGGGAGTAGGCCTCGGTAAAGAGGCTCAGGTGTGCGTGTGAAGAAGCAGTTTTGGGCGTGAGCCCGAGCACGCCGGCAGGTGCGGTGAGTCACCCCGGTCCCAACCGTTCCGCTCGCGATTCGGCGACACACCGTGACCCCCGCGAGCTCGGGGAGGGGCGTGTCCCGCGACAGAGTGTTTACGCTCAGACGCAAAAGCACGTCCCGCTTGCCCTCCGGGAGATTTACTCAAAGGCGACGAAATAAACAATAGCGAGAATCGACCGCCGGAAGGCCTCTTCCGCTGCCGGGCGGCCTGGAAACCGCTTCCTTTCGCGCCCTCGCCCCGCCCCGCGCGTGTCGTTTTCCCCAACCTGCGCGCGTAGCCTAAATTGTAAGGGGAGAGAGCCGGGGCGAGACTCCCCTTTTGACTTCAACAACACGAAGCCCTTCCATTTCGATCGCCATTACCGGGCCGAAACCCGTAGGTAAACACGGGCCGTTCTCTAGGTGGCGGGAGTGAAAACGTAACGTTATCCACGCTGTCTCCGCCGCCGCCGCGCGCGTTTGTTTATTTCACCCCAGAAGCGCGTGAGGGCCGGGCGGACGCGAGAGCCTGCGTGCGGAAGGCGATCCGCCGCTACTGTTTGTTTTCGTGCTCTCAGACGGAGGGGACTGACAGACCGGTGCAGTCGCTTTGTGGTTCTAAGCTCCCTTAAGTATTATGTTGCCGGTGAGGAAGGAAAACAAGACATTCCTGGGATGCTCTCCTTCCCCCCGCGTTCCCTCCCCGAAGGAAAGCCAGAGCCCCGCCCCGGGGGCATAGGTAACGGTGGCGGCGGTGGCGCTCCGAGCGGAACAGGACTGCACATGCCGCGTGCGCCGGCTGGCTGGCGGTAAAGAAAAGCACTGAAAACACACCGTTCTGACCCTCACAAAGGCCAGACGGGCTCATCTTACCTTCCTGACTGAACAAAGATACTTTAAAAAAGACCCACCCAGACTTTTCTTTCTGTCTTCTTTCTTTCTTTCTTTCTTTCTTTTCACACCAATTCTTTACCCATTTAATTTCTTCTTTTTCAATTTTTTATGCTGTCTTTTTGTTCGTTATAGCCTATTTATAGCCTATTTATTTTATGAAAGCATTCTGTACTTTAAAACACAGCAGGACCGACTAATGGACTTGTGCTTTTAAGCCTGTTTAAAAATAGCCGCATAGTCCAAGGTCATTTCACCGCGGCCTTTTTCTGAATACATTTCAACTCGTTAGAATCTTTTAACATCATTTTTAGATACAAATAAATTAAGCGTGGATGTTTTATGAGCTGTACTGTAAGTTCTGTATAATAAATGAAAAAAAAAAGACCACACAATTTCCAGTCATGCATATTTTAATTTTTTCTTGGCTGTTTTTTTAATGAAATACAGAAATGACTTTAGAAAATGGTCTCTATTACAGGGGAGAGGGAGAGGAAAGAAAGAAACAGATGATGCGTTTTTTTTTTTTTGCCTTTACGAGGGCACAGAGCTGCTGGGATTACAAAGGATCTTTTTCAGCGATTTTTATCACCTCAGGACAAAAATTCTTATTTGAATTATGTAAGGTTCTTCATTCTCGTGGAAGAAATGTGAGAAGAAAGAGGCAGCCCGGCCTGGATCTGAGCGGCGTGCGGTATCACCGTCTACTCCGATCTCGCAGAACACGGTCTTTCCGAGCGCGCCGACGAACCGAATCAGTGGCTTTTCACACGAGCCGTGCGTGCGTACATGCACACGCGTGACGCTCACAGACAGCGCGCGGTCGCGGGCGCGGGCGCGAGGAAGAGCACAGGCTCACGTGCGCACGGACGCACGCGCAGATTTTAATACCCAGCAGCTGTGCGAATCAATTAGCGGAAGGTAAGAAATCTCAGGATGAGGGTCAAACATGCCATTTTATCCCGAGCAAGGTATCTCCCCTAAGACCTGGTGTGGGCCTAAATTCGGAATTTCTCGGGGTAGTTGTCTTAGCACGGTTTGAACGGATTCTGTGCTTTTTTCAAAATTGCTTTAGGATTTCGAGTGGCAAAGTCCTTTTTAACATTTCTGCCTGTAGTGAAATCCTGTGTGGTGATGATGTTCTCTCTGATCCTGACAGCCCCTACAGAGAACCAGCTATTACTGTCCAGCTTTGATATAATAAATATGTGTTTGAGAGTAAGGGAGAGCAAATATGTGTGTGTGTGCGTGCATGCGTGTGTGTCCTAGGTATATATGTGCTGCATATACTGTATATACCTAGCACACACACACACACACGTATATATATATATATATATATATATATATATATATATATATAAATACATACACGTATATATGTATCAAGTGAGCGATAAAGAGAGAGAGAGTTTTATGGCAAAAGTGAAGTATGGGCTTTGTGACCATCGCCTGGCTAGATACTGGCTAACCTGGCTGTGCTCCCATTGCAACCGACAGCTGCGCTTCTTCACTTAATGTGAGACTGTTCCCAAAATTCAAAATAGTTTCCCCAAACTTCCCAATCCTGCATGAAGCAGAACAAATAGCATGTAAGAAAATATATTCTGCAAATTTGGCAGAGAGAGAGAAAGAGAGAGGAGAGAGGGACTGTGTGTGTGCGTGTGTATGTGTGTAGTGTATATACAGGGCATTCCTTTGACACAGATTACAGACCTTTAGGGTAAAATTAGATAATGAATATAGAATTATGCTCTTAAAAGTGTCTGAACATGTGGAGTCCTGGTAATTATTCCAATCTAATTAGTGCTTAACAGTTGAATCATAGTTAATAATTATACGATGTATGTATTTGTTCTTTTTCCACCAACGGTACCTCGCTGACTTCATCTCTCCCTGGCTTTCTTTTGTCTGCCGGTCTCTCCACACCCAGCGTAAAGCAACACAAACAGGAGACAGGGAGAGCCACATCAGCAATTCTTTCTTTTGGATATTCCTCAAAAAAGAAAAAAAGAAAAAAAGAACAAAAAAATAATAAATCAGCAAGTCCCTAGCTGCTCGGTGCCCCAGAGTGCTAATGCACGCTACGCGTTTCCCCTAATGCGCGTTTGAGCCTGCCGCACGCACTTTGTTTTACGATCGTCCTTAGCGGGGGGAAGGTATCGCGTATGGATTTCCATTAATTACGGTCATCGTTATGTCTTCTCCCCGTTAGCCGGCGACCGCCGCTGATCAAAGTGTAAACACCGCGATTCATATCTAGCGGTAATGAAAACAGTGCCGGGGTGTCCGAAACGGACTGTTTACACAGAGCACCTGGCTCCCGTCCTCCCTCGCCTCCTACGAGCGCCCGCCGCTCGCCCCAGCTTGCCTCTCGAACGACGGAGCCACCGGCGCCGTCTTCGTATATTTATTCGTATTTTTTTGGGACGAACCATTTTCATGTTTCTTTTTTTAAGATTTTTTTTTTTTTTTTGTCGTTTTGAGAAAATCAGATCCCGCTGTTGTTTCCCAAACCCTGCTTGTACGTTGATGGCACATTACAGTCAACAAAAGGGCAACCTTAAAATTATTTTGAAAAAAAAACAAAAAAACAAGTCGAACATGCTTTCTTCTCCCCTTTTACACCCACACACACAAGCAAGAGCAGATGACACACCGACACACACACAGACAAGCATACGCATGTGCACAGACACACACATACTCACACACTGTAAGAAAGCGTAAAGTATGGGGTATGGAGGACAAACATGTTATCGTGTCTTTTCATGAAGTCACACTGAAAGTCAGTCAACTGATGATTGCGAGTCCTTTGTGATGTTACAGAGGCTGTTTGCCGATTGGTAGATCGGCTCATCATTCCCAGATCCTGTTTATTCCACGGCAGCAGATTTTGTGCGGCCAAAGGTTTCAGTTTTTTTTTTCCCCCTAGTTCTGTCTTCTTCACACTTCTGTTCTCTGTCAGGACTTGGCCAGATTACGTGGGAGAGCAGCTAGGAGTTTTGAAATTCTGCAGACGTGGTTGCAAGAAGTAATCAGGGCGTGTGCGAGCGTTGTGGTGCTGAGAGGTGCTTATTAAAGTGTTTTTTGGGAGGTTTCTGTTCCCCTAAATTCCAAGACAGGGTCTGTGCTAAACTTTTTTTTAACACAGCAGTGGTTCCCAACCTCAGTCCTGGAGTACCCCTGTGTATGCTGGTTTTCGTTCCAACCACAATTGCAATGCCAGAATTTTTCATTTTTCTTAATTGGGTGCTTTTAATGTTTAGTGTGATTATTAACCCACTTAAGCAACATCATGTCAACAATAGCCATAAACAATACAGTTCCCATGTTCATATTGTGCTTAATTGCAAACAATTATGTAGAAGAGGTAACAAACTTTTTGGACCAATTGGAAGACCAAGATTAATCAATAGACCCCTGAACATGTAGCGGAACATGTTTAATTTCCTGAAATGTATTGACACAATGCAGGTTTGGATCATTACCATTTGCTTTGTCTTTGAATTCTTCATTATCTTCCAGATGGTTAGTTTTAGTGGCCAGGTGTCCACACTTTGACCAATTAGAAGCCTATTGACTCACCTCAGTCTTTAATTTGATCCATTAAAAATAATTTACCTTTTAATGTAATTTTTTTGCAGTGTAGCACAATAAGCACAGTATGGACATGGGGATTTTATTCTTCATGGACTGCTTAGTTATTTCTGACATAATGTGGTTGAAGATGGTAAATAATCCCTCTAAACACGAGGAGCACCTAATTAAGAAAAATCAACAACTAGTTACAATTCTGGAATTGCGTTTGTGATTGGAAGGAAAACCAGCATACACAGGGGTACTCCAGGACCGAGGTTGGGACCCACTGCTCTACAGCAGTATGCCCTGCCGCCCCTCCTCTGGTTCTGTGTGATAGTTATGTAAAAGGGAGGAGGAAGACTCTGAGGTACTGTGCGCTTACTGGTAGTGATCGCGTCTGGAGGCCTGGTAGTGCCTGTGTGAGGAAAAGTCCTAAATAATTAATGCCCCTTTCGTCTTCTGATGCTGCATGTCAACGGGAAAGCCTGGATGCTGGTCCCGGCTCTCCTCGCTGTGAAATAGCAGGTAGCGAATTTGGGATCTCGGACCACAGTTCTGCCGCAGTGATCACACCGTGATACAACGTAACATCCCCCCGACTCTCGCGTGACATTTCGAAAAATAAATAAAAAAATAAGCGAAAGCGTTGGACTCAGACCAGTCTGAGCCGATGGACTCAGCAGTGTACTGAACGTTTTTACTCAGCCCCCTTCTCAAAATGATTAACTGCCTGCTTGCTCACGCCCTTCCCCACACGCACATGCACACACACGCACGCACAGACACATGCACACACACACACACACTCACACTCCCTTAGGTCATCCGCAGCCCACCAGAGAAAAAACTCCAGCAAGTCGTAAATGATCCGGCTTTCCTATTGTTGCTGTTGTTGCTGATTTTAAAAACATTGTAGCTGCAATTGTGTGTGTTTGCGTGAGCGTGTGCATGTGTGTATGTATGTGTGTCCATCTGCGGTGTGTATGTGTGTGTGTGTGTGTGTGTGTGTATGTGTGTGATATATTATATGAGATTGCAGCCATGTTGTAATAACAACACACATTTCCTGTCTTCCCCTTACTGTGAAATTCTTTTGGAAAGAGGAGTCAAAACCATTTCCACACCGTAGTTTGCCAACACTGTGCCTTATGGGTCGGGTACTGGAGACAGAAAAATAAGATTTGTTTGGAGTTCTCATTTCAAGTCGATACTACCTATCTACTCTTTTATATGGGTGATTCTTTTTCTTGAGATCAAGAAATCAAGGTACCTATGGAACCTATGGAACCAAACAACAAACAAACGATAAAACAAGTGGTTCAAGTCTTTTAATATTCTTCACAACAATGGCCAATTAAAGACACAAACAGGCTCTTCATTGTTCAGTTTTTTTTTTACACTATTAACTGTGATTGCCCACATAAAAGGCAAAAAACTGATAAAATAACAGACCGACAGTGGCAGAAACTCAATTCATTTAGGCATGTAGACATGGTCAAGACGATCTGCTGAAGTTCAAACCAAGCATCAGAATAGGGAAGAAAGGTTATTTAAGTGACTTTGAACGTGGCATGATTGTTGGTGCCAGATGGGCTGGTTTGAGTATTTCAGAAACTGCTGATCTACTGGGATTTTCATGCACAACCATCTCTAGGGTTTACAGAGATTGGTCCGAAAAAGAGAAAATATCCAGTGAGTGACAGTTCTCTGGGCGAAAATGCCTTGTTGATGGCAGAGGTCAGAGGAGAATGGCCAGACTGGTTCGAGCTGATAGAAAGGCAACAGTATCTCAACCACGCGTTACAGCAGCAGAAGACCAACCCGGTACTAGCAAGGTGTACCTAATAAAGTGGACGGTGAGTGTGTGTATATATATATATATATATATATATATATATATATATATATATATATATATATATATATATATACGCACACACAAACAAAAGACACATGCAAGGAAATACCAACATAAAGTGTCTTAGTAAGGTGTTGGGTCACCACAAGCCACCAGAACAGCTTCAATGAGCCTTGGCATAGATTCTACATGTCTCTGGAACTCTACTGAAGGGATGAAACACCATTCTTCCAAAAGATATTCTCTCATTTGGTGCTTTGATGATGGTGGTGGAGAGTGCTGTCTACCACGTTGGTCCAGAATCTCCTATAGGTGTTCAGTTGAGTTGAGATCTGGTGACTGCGAAAGCCTATTCACATAATTTTCATACTCATCAAACCATTCAGTGATTCCTTGTGCCGAAGGAATGTGGGCATTGTCATCCTAGATACTGGACCACTACCATCAAGATATAAATGTTTCCTCATAGCATAAAGGAGATCACTCAGTATAATTTTGTATTGATTGCTGACACAGTCTAATCACATCATGCATTGGCATTCTCAGTCACCTGAGGAAGGGTCGGTTTTCTGTTTTTCCTTACATATCACAGTAATGCACAAGCATCATGGTCATCAAATGTGCGCTTTCTGACCCTATTTACTGATGTCTTTCCCATAGATTTTAATTCAGATGTCACTTTAGTCACTGTTCGTATTGAAACACAAGCCAGTTGAGCAGTATTTGTGACTGAAGCTCTTGCCATTTGTGCCCCAATAATGAACCCTCTTTCAAAGTCACTTAGATCTTTTCCTCTTGCCACCTTGATCCAAAATCGAGGTCAACTAGCCCTTCTCAGCATTTTTATACATGCCACAGAGCATGGCTGGATGTTAATTGCTAAATTGTATCATGTAGTACACCTGTAGGAATGCATCTGCATTCATTATGTTTCTTCACTCGTTTATTCAGGTTTTTCCTTTAATTTGTCTGTATATATATATATATATATATTCAGTCAAACAACACATTCTTGTAATCTTCATGAAAAATCTTTCAAAAATAGATATAGCAAAAAGACAAAAAAATATATGTGTGCCAGGTGATTCAGCTGAATATGACGGTAAACATAAATTTAGCACTTGGGAAGCAATAAATGGCAGATATTGCTATGGTTATAGAGAGAATTCTCAACACAAGGCAGTCATTGTTGTGGCGATTGACGCTTTTTTTCAGCCAGGAGTGAGTGAATATCTTTATTAATGCCATTTTCTCGCTTGGATTGGAATTTGTAGCATTTCTGCCTGGCTTAAACTGGGGCAACCTTGGCTCAAGGTTGTGGAGAGGTTCCTCTGGAATCCAATCAGAAACCTGCATTCATTCTGCTTCTAGAACACTGTTTAAAGCATGTGCTTCGATGGCTTCTCTACACTGTGTCCTACGTGGTTTTATTTTATCAAATCTAATGGATGCCTGGCAAATATGAGAACATTTCCAAAAGAATAGCACGTCAAAAATATGCGCTGAGATTTTTTTCTGAGTGCTCTTTCTTTGTCGTTACCCTCCGCGAGCGCGCATGACTCCCTGTCTTGACACACGCGTGCGCTCACGCATACAAAAGCTGTCAGTCTGCGCAATTCTGTGGCCGTGCTCGTCTGTCATAAAAGTGATAATTAGAGATGCAAACGACTGACGGTTATCCTCCCTTACGTATTGTGTTCAAGGTGTCCCAGAAATCTCCTCGCAGTCTGAATCAACGTCACATTTATAGACCACAATAGGGACTATTATTAAGGCTTTAGAATGGTCTCTTTTACAGAGACCTATGAGACGATTTGAGTGGGCGGGGTTTGCCCGTGCTCTACTCATTTGCAGGGCACAAAAGGTTATTTCTGGGAGCGTCTCTGTGAGGACTGTCTGTTCGTCGAAACCGGCAGTGTGTGTCACAGCTTGCCCCGAACTCGAAAACTATCGCATCGCTATCTTTTCCACGGCTTGTGATGACGAGACAGGCACGCCGTTATTGGTTTACATATTCATATTTACCAGGAAAAAAAAAAAAAAAAAAACAGAGGGCTTAACTGTCACATAGTCAGGTCTTCCAGCCGCAAGAGTTTCCCAATGACCAACAGTCCATTCTCCTAGCTCCTCGCGGAAACAGCATGGGCTTTGTGAATATTCTCAAAATGGCTTTTCGTTTCTCTGATAAGTAGCACTTGTAATCTACTTGAAGCACCGCTGTGAAAGATTAATAAGTACATGATACGTGTAACAAGTCTACATCTTTGCACCTCACCTAAGGGAGAAAAAGAAAAAAACTTTTGCTGCTTATGCAGATAAAAATGTTTTTTTTTAAAAGGTTAAAAAAAAAAGAATTTTTCTGGAAAATAGGTGGTTTTGGTGACAAACAGTCTAACTTTGAAGTTATCTCTGTTAAGAGAGTTCTAACGCATAATTTCGCAACCCCAGTAGCTCTGCGTTGCACAGGCTTGCAGACTGTCTATTTCCGAGAGCCAGAATGACTGTTGTGCTCTCCTTGTGATTTATTAGTTACTCAACACGCGCAATCTGCTTTTCCCGAACCTTAAAAGGCTTTTTTGTCATCTATTAAAGTCATCATCGCCTGCCTCTTTGCAGACTTCATGACCACATTGGATAGTCATAAGTTTTTCCTCTGTCCAGATTTGTCAGAATTCTTATTGGTTCACAAGGCCAGAAGTCCATGCAAAGTATGGTTTTGGCACAATTCAATCAGAATGACCTTTCTACATTTCATCTAATACAGATGTGGTAATAAAATGAAAAACAAACTATAACAAAGCAAGCCATTTGGGGGACACATCTCATCATCTAGGTATTCCCTCAATTTGGTTTTGCTTTTCACCTTTTGCTTCATAAATTCATACAGACCGAGATTGCTTTAATGAAGGCCTGTGCATATTCATGAGTGCTTATGAGCGGTTGGGGGTTTGAATATAAGCGTTGAAGCAGCTAAGAGTGTGGATTGATCCTCACACTCCAGTGATTGCTTTTTCAGTTTTGAAATTGAACACTAGTTCAAATCTTTCAGATGGTGTCTTTTTATTGATCCATCCAGGAGGGATTGTGTCATTGTATTGGTCAGCACATTTTCAAAAAATATCTATTGGTTAAAAAAAAGAATTTCACTTCCTGGGTTTTATTGCTGTTGTGTTTTGCCGCATATTTTCAGTTAATTTTTGTGCTCAGTGAAGAATATTTGAAATAATTACAGAAGTTTAGAACCTTTGTTCTTCACAATGGCTGTTATCTGGACATTCTGTGTTCATAGTCTAAAGACAGTGCACTTCAAATCACTCCAAATCAGCTTGTACAGCGACGTTATGTCTCTATAGTTTCAAGTAGGCCACAGTACCCATCTTGAATGAGAGTAATTCTGTTCATGCCATTTGTCAGCCTAATACAGCCCAAAGTGTTTTAATCTTTGTGTGTTAAATGTGACTTCTGTGCAGAAAACATGCAGGGCTTTGAGAAAATACTTTACAATACACTCAAGCTTCCCATTTTTACTCTATTATGTCTTGTATACACTTATCAGGGATACTAAGCCAAAAAAACAATACACCGTTACACACACACACGCACACACACACACACACACACACGCATATACACACACACACGTGCACAGACACGCACACACCCACACACGCACAGATGCACACACAAACACACGCAAGCAAGGAAATCGCTCAACAACCAATTAAGCTTAATTTAGGGATTCACGCGTGTCTGATGTACTCAGCACTTCACAGAACACCAATTTGACTCTGCATCCTTAGTCATGCTCAGTAGTAACATGCAATTTAACTACTTAATCGCAGAGTGCAGAGGTCCAATTTGAGGGGAATTCTCACTGTTAGGAAAATGAGGTTTGAAACCCAAGTTCTCGCACTGCACTGCAGTGTCTGTCAGAGAAACTGGTAAGCAGTCTTGTCAGCTCTAAGAAGTCAGCCACCTGCCTTAAGGGCTTTTACAACCTGCATATCTTAACTTTAATTGATCATCTTGGTAGAGTAAGGGCCTTCTTTAAGTCCTGCTAAGAAACGCACTGTCAGGCCCTCTCCACCCATGCCCGTGTTACTAAGCTAATTACTCTTTATTTTCAACAAAATTACAAAATCAAACAGTAACGTTATACCTTTTACCACTTCTGTAGGCCGATGTGGTGCAACTGCTTTTGTGAGATTACACGAACTAGTCATTTAGGTCTTCGGTGCTCAGTCTTGGAACTTGCTGACGTTATGCAAGGCGTCTAAGTGCAAGACAGGACGCGATTCTGGAAGCTGCTGTGGCCTGCTTTGGTCTTTCAGGCTGACTCATGTGCTTTCATGTTGTTATTTCACTTTGTTTTCCACCAAACTGTATCTCAAGCCCTTCACCTTTAGCTGATCTGAATTTTGTCAAAGTTTACTTTAAAGACAATGCTCGATTACCAAAGTTTGCATGTATCTTGCATGTTAAATGCTGGTTTGTAGCCAATGTCTAACACATTTACATTAACACATACTGTAAATAATTACTTTAGATAATTAATCACAATCATGTTCATGTGCAGGTAAGCATACGGTAGTATTTTAATTATGTTCCCACTTACATAAAACCATAGGCTGTCATTGTTCTGCATTAAACAGGGATTAATACTGAGATGAACGCATGACGCTTTTTCTCCCGCGCAGTTCGAGTTGTTTGCTATAGTCTGTGAATTTTCTAACCTTTCTGCGATCAGAAGAAGCACTAATCCTAACCCCCCCAAAAAACTCCAATCTCATGTCCCCTAGCTCCTTTCCTCCACACTGTCTTTGTTCCCTTTAGCCGTCTGCAGACATATTTAAGAATACGGGCAGATCAAGGAGAGATTTGGAGAGAGCGGCTCTCGCCCCCCCTTGATCGGATAATCACTCCTGCCTGCCTCGTCAGAGTCCCTGTGTTCCCACAGCCGGCTGATGGGCCTAATCAATGCTCAGAAACGGAGAGCAAAGGCTTCGCAAAATGGCCTCCCGGAATAAGCAGGCCTGTCGAGGCCCATTCCGGGGAGCTAGCCTTCGCTGAAAGCTTGCATGCTGAGCGGGGCTTTAATAGAGACGGGCACCTGGATCCGCTCACCTGGCGCTCGGCTGTCATTACCGGGCCTCGGAGAGATCGGGAGAGCAAACGCGCGGCTGTCTAAACCGCGCCTGTTTCGCACCGGGAAGGACTTATTGTTCATCTTCAGCCTGTCTCGCTTTGAAGTTCGCTGATCGAGTGTCTCTTCGCGCTTCGCGATATCGAGACGCTTCATTGGCCCCGTTTAATTTTGGCACCGTCGCTGCTTGAACGCATTACCTTCACGTGGAAAAACTGCTCTTCAGCACTTTGGTCCATCACAAACACATCATTATGAGAACTCTCTTGCTCCACTGCAGTATTCAATTAGAGGGAGAAGAAATGCATGATCTCCCTTGGTGGGGACCTAGCTTGCTGGCCAACAGACATGAGGTGCTGTAAATATCCCAGTGAGTCAGTCATTCTGGACATGGAAAGTGCCAGAAAGTGTTTGAATTATTTTATTTTTACCTCAAAATGTGGCCTCCCATTGCACATTATCACACTGTGCGTGTGTGATTGAGTGAAAATTACTATGGAATATATTATATTATCTCATTTATTATTTATTGATTTTTTTTGGGGGGGCAGGGGGTGGGTGGTGGGGAGGTACACTTCACACCCCCCCCCCCCCAGTATACTGTGGTATAATTCCCTTTTAACATCAGAACCAAACTCAAAGGCAAATCTTCCATTTTTTTTATCCTTTAATGCTAATTTGGCCTATGCTTCATGCCAACTGCCAGTGTTAACTACAAGTTTCGGCTAATTATGCTGGTTCCCCTCAAGCACATTTTAAAGCATACCCTAGACTCTCACTGTTACTGTATCAGTGGATGGTTCATGCTATTGGAATTTCTGAAATATTCTGGACTTTTCTCATGTTTTAAAATTGGTGAAGAGGATTGTGTATTTCATGGGATATTTTTTTGTGTACTCAGAAGCTTAACATCTCGTCAGACAGTTGAATAGTTCTGGTCAAAATGTAGCAGAAGGGATGGAGGAGTTAACTGGAATTTCTTGAAGAATTTATTATCCCCAAGAAATGTATGAATCCTCACCCCAGGCTGGTAGTTATTCAGAAGCTCCATTTCACCGTGGGGAACTTGAGTTTAGGATTGGGAGGGGTTTGTTGTGTGGGGGAATAAATCACATGCTATGTTTTAAACATGCCTTAAAGGGAAAGATTTTCTCTGAGAAACTTCAAATTGTTTGTGACATTCCGCCACAGAGAAATGAAAAACAAACCGAAAAAAAAATAAAATCCACACTGGTGGCACTAGGAAGGGAAGCCACACTGCAGCAGAACAAAACAAACAGAGTATCACCCCAAAATGTTTCCGGATATTGCTCTTGTATTCGTCAGCGGAACTTGGGTAAGCACATCGCTTCACGGTTCGTAAGCTAATGCAATTCCGGAGCGACTCCGTGGGAGGTAAATTAAGCTGGCCCCAGGTGGGGGCGTGCACCTGCTGATTTCTGTTTTTTTTTTTTTTGTTGCGTAAATGACACACCCCTTTCCCAGGAGAGCGAGAGAGAGAGAGGTTGAGTCCAGACAAGTCAGACTTTGCATGGATGGGGTATACCCAGTTTGCATGCCTCTAGCTGCAGGCCGTTTGAATTCCTCAAATCGGCTTAGGAATTTGGCTTCACCGGATGCCGTGGCATTGCCGTCAGATAAAATAAAACGGATGCACTCTCCGCCTGAGAGCTTTCTGAGGGAACACGGGACGTGGCAATACCGTTTGGCGGGGTGGTGGTGGGGGGGGGGGTTGTTGCAAAGGTGCAAAGTGTTTAGCCACCAGCCTCGATTCCTAGCTTCTCGCTCATTTGTAGCTCAGATCAATGCAGAACAACCTTGTGTGGATTGCACATCAAAACCACTTTGTCCTGTTGTCCTTGCTGAAATGTGACACCTGGTGCCCAGGTCCTCAGAAAGAGCACAATGGGGCCTTGCACTCGCTCCATTTCAAGTGTCATTCTGAGACAGCAGGGCTTTCTGTGCCACATCACAGAACTCTTTTTTTTTTCTGTTCAACACTCCCTTCAAGGAATTCTTTGAAAAGGAGGTCAAGCCGCAGTTTTATTAATACGTCTTTATTAATACACCTTAATATCTAAGAAGTAGAAGGCTGTCGAGCAAAAACATATTTTTGTTTGATAGCTCCCGTTTTGCGGGCTGCTGATATTGCTGATAGGTATTTTCATGGTTGTGCACATTTTTACAATATGTCCATGTTTTTTTTTTTACTATGTGCACTCTATATGCGCATGCTTTTCACTACATGTGCACAGTATTTGCATACGTTTGAGACACATTTGTATGATTTCACAGACAGAGCTTTTGTATTTTTTGGAGATAATGTGCAATTATTTTGCATGTTGTACAAATATATAAGAGACAGCAGTATACCAATAACTCATTTCTGACAGAATGAAGTCATCTGTGCGATCGTGTGCAAGGCTCGGTTTAGCTGTACACGCAAGGTCCCTCTCAAAAATGACTCTCAACCTCCGCCTCCCCCTCCCAAACCCTGACCACACACACGGCTCCCATCCTTTCCTGTAAACTGTCAGACAAAATGTCCAAACACGGAGGTGCTTGCCGATGAGGTTTGTTCATCTATCCCCCCCCGGCACAATTTCGGCGGAAGGCCTGAAACCTGAAAAGAGTGATCTCGCAGCCTCGCGTAAAAGAACCACAGCGCTGGATCCAGAAGCGCAGACACGGTTTCTTCAGCTGATTGTTTCTTTGCAGTTCAGTGTATCTGGCGAGATGCATCTCCTCTTCAAAGCACGTACAGGAGTAGTCTGTCAGGAGGGCAGACCGTGTTGTGTACATTTTAAAATATTAATTGTACGAAAAGGAGGGGGAAAAAAAAAAACTGGAGTGAAGAAATTGGGGTTGTGCATTCCTCATTTTTCACAGGGCTGAAAAAAGAAGACCCGGACCAACACAAAATATTATTTCAAGTTTTTACCTTGCAGCAAGGTTGTGGTGAATAATGTTGTTGTAATGTTTTTATTTATTTATTTATTATTATTATTTTTTTCATCAGTTGGCTTTCTGAGCAGACTTTTTGAGGAAACTGATACACTGTTCTTTACATTGAATTATTTAAATTCTGAATTTAAACAATTAGGTCAAGGCTAAAGATTTATCAACTTATAAAAACATGAATTCTCAAAATCCACGATGCATGAGAAAAGGTACTGAAAGTAAGTTAGGCGGAATTTGTGGAATTTTGTGGAATTTGGCTGATTTTGGGATTTTAGAAAGGTACCTTTTCCTCTGTTCAAATTCGCTGCAAAATCTTTCATTACATCCAATTTTGAGACTTTGTCTTGGCTGGAGTTGTGAAGTTGACGAAGTGTTGGTAAGCAGTGCACTGGCGTATGCTTTAATGCAGACTTCGAAAATGAATAAATCTGTGTATCACCATCTGGGAATATGTTGTTTTTTTGATAAAAAAATCTGTGAATTTGAGGTGTTGAAAAACTCAGGAACGCGGGGATTTAAATGGGGACGTGAGGCGGATTGGGCCGCCAACGTTTGCGCGCTTCGACCCTCGCGTGTTTACGGCGGGCTGGGTTCGCCCCTGCTCCCGAGGTGCGCCGCTCGAGGCTCGGTCGGCCGTCGCGCTCGTCCGAGTTTGCTTTGCCGGTTTGCCGCGACGTCTCCCCCGCGCCGCTGTGCTAACGCGCGCTAATAAACTCAGCCCGTGTTTATGTAGAGCGAGGACTCTGTGAATCACCTCGGGCCTGAGCCGCGTCTGGGTTTAAATGCACATCTGAGATGAGGAGCCGGAGTCTGTCTTTCATACGGAATGCGCTGGAGGGTCCTTAAGGCTTTTTTCTGATGGTAGCTGTTTTCCAAGGGCATCTGTTCCTCCTTCAGCGACTTAATTTGTCTGCGTATTATCTTGTGAGGGCATCTTGGTTTCTTAAGGTATAGGTTACAGCAGAATGGGACCGCATACGTGGGATTTAATGTTTTCATTTTGGATTCAGTTCAAATGTTTTATTCTGTTGCTCTTTCCTGATGCTTCACCCCCCCCCCCCCCCCCCCCCCCCCTTTTCGTCCATTGCTTAGTTTGGGATTTTAGTTCCTGTCTTTGAGGCATTTGAAATATCCATTTTGATGGCTCACCACCAGGGCAGTTTCAATTATTCAGCTTGTGTCATTTCTCCAAGTCAGTGATTTTCCTGCCTCACAGAAGGATATTCCCTTTAAGAGACAGGGACAATGGACTCCTCTTTGTTCTTTCCTTTAACATCACTACCTTTTATAAATACAAGGCACTTTGGGAAGCCAGGGGTTCTGTCCAGTTCGCTTACGGTGCCTGAGGCAAGAAGGACTCAAACACGCATGAGTGTCCTTATGTGGGTTTAATGCACACGCTCACAAGACAAAGCACGCACCATAGACACACACACACACCATAGACACACACACACACCATGGACACTCGCACGCACACGCATAAACACACTTACACACGCAGACATGCATGCACACACACACACAGACATATCTTGTTCTCACACACATGCATGCACATTCTCAGAAGCGTGCACGCACACACACACACACACACACACCTGCTTTTTCTTACATGCACGCACAACCTCACAAGCAAACACTCACATGCACACACACCCACCCACATGCACACACACATACACACATGCACACACACGCACACACACACATGCATACACATCCACACCCACACACAGTCACACACACACACATGCACCTACACCCACACACATACACAGAGATGGATGAACATGCCCACACTTTCTCACAAGTGCACACACAGACACACACATTTAACAAAGAATTACAGATTCCCTTTGGAGACCCTTTTTTTTTTAGTCACAGTGACATTGAGTTATGACAGGTCTTTTTCTTCCCTTCTTCTTCTCCTCTTCCTTCTATTTTTGAGAATCCTTAATCTTCCTACAAAGACAGGTGAGGTCGTTGAAGTTCAGCCGAAGCTTAAAATGAAAGCCCCCGAAACATCAATTGGCACTCTGACCTCAGGATCTCCTGCTTTTAGGCACAGGCCTCCCAGAGGTGACTGGATTCCTCTCTCTCTCCTCTGCTGAAGGGAGAGCTGTAATGAGGCCTGCATTCTCGTGCCCAGGAAGGGTGGGTGCTATCTGAGCATCTCAGCTCTCCTCTGAACTTTTAAACATCTACTACATCATAAATATTCACCCTTTTCAGCGTTTCCTCCAAATAGATGTTTGCTTTTTTTGGATTTGCGAGATCTTTGCATATTCTGGAAGATTCTTTCAGAATGACAAAGTTTTGTATATTTACTGTACGCTGTCCAAGTTTTTTGTACTTTCAAGTTCCGGGTGTACCAGTACTTTTTGTACTTGTGGGTATAGTTCTGTCTGTGTAGGCTGTTGGAAGTGTGACGATAGCCCGATAGAAGTTAGCTCGAATGCCCCAATCACAGTTTTAATGCCTCGCTTTTGCTTCTCGACTCTTGGGGGCGATTCTTTAAGTAAGCTCTTGGACCCACACGTCTGTGCTGTCCATACTTGTTGCGCCTTGTCTCCTGTGGCCGTAGTCGTGACGAGCGGCAGAACCGTCGCCGCGGGTACGGCGCGGTCGCGCTGGCGGCGCGCTCCTGGGCCGCCGCGGTCGAACGCGCGGCGGTACCCGCGGCGGTTTAACCGAATGACTTATTCATGCGGCTCTAAGGCTGAAAAGGCGCGGATCGATCCGGGAGGACGTCAGAGACCGCTTCCACGAAGCGGCGCTCCCGGCACCGTCGCCTTCGCAGAACCTGAGTGATAATTACCACAGAATTGGATCTGCATCCCCCCACCCCCCTAACGTCTCCCCTCCCTATCCCCTGTCCCTACCTCCCCAACCCCCTTCCCCGACCAGATCTTGTGTTGTGTGAAATCACAGCGGTCTCACACGGGTCAATACATCGACCCAATCATATGGTGGGGGGGTGGGGGAACCCTGGAGGGCCCGCCAATGGCTGTGGCGATGGCTGGATATCGTGGCACATTTACCAGCCAATCCAGCGACTGCTGATTTTGAGAACGGTCTGGTTGTCTGCTGCAGGAAAGATGCTCTATCATTATGCTCCCATGTGCTGTTCGCTGAGAGCGCTCTGCTGTAGTGTTCACTTCTAGTGCACGCTTATAGTGCTCTACCATTGTGCTTGCTTGTAGTGTGCACTTATTGTGTTGTACTTTAGTGTTCACTTGTCCACTGATAGTGCTCTGCTGTAGTGTTCACATGTAGTGTGCACTGACAGTGCTCTGCTGTAGTGTTCACTTGTAGTTTACACATGTAGTGCTGTACCATTATGCATGCTGGTAGTATGCACTTATTGTGTTGTACTTTAGTGTTTACTTGTCCACTGATAGTGCTCTGCTGTAGTGTTCACATGTAGTGTGCACTGACGGTGCTCTGATATAATGTTCACTTGTAGTGTGCACTGACAGTGCTATGCTGTAGTGTTCACTTGTAGTGCAGACTAACAGAGTGCACATGCAGGGAACACTTGGTGGCGGGCAGTACCACAGGAGCTGGAGTGTGTTATTGGACTGATCTCATGTGAAAGATTACACGACTCAGACGTCAGCTTATGTTACCCAAACGGGATAAAGCCCCTATCTGTGGCAGGCTGGGCTGTACTGTCTCTAAGACGCTGCAGATTTCTGTGCACTAGATCTCATTTCGCGGCATGCCCTGTTATTGAATGGGTTGCATCAGGTTCAGATATATATTTTTCCAAGGTAGAAAAAATTTTAAGAAGGCCCCAAATTCAAAGAACTATATTTAGCTTCCACACAAAGCTAGCGACCCATTTTTAATGTTTTTTATTTTTTATTTTTTATCTTACAGTTGTTTTTATTCAGGGCAGTGTGATTTCTCCATGTTTCTCTCTCTCTCTCTCCCTCCCTCTCTCTCTCTGTCTGTGCATTTGTGTGTGTATGCATGTGCGTGTGTGTGTTTGTGTGTATATGCGTGTGTGTGTGTGCGTGTGAGTGTGTGTGTGTTTGTGTGTTTGTCCCTTTTCGTTGTCATCACTTCGCTGTTGTATAGAACAGTTCAAGGACAGAGAAACTATAACACTCTGTCACCTCTAGTCTGGTTTAAGCCCGTGAAGGCCCAGATTCCAATACAAACAAGCTCTGATAGATGAAGAGTCTCACACCAAGGGTGAAAACATGATTCTTATCTGATGCACAAAAACGCAAACACGCGCGCGCTCACAGACACACACACACACACACACACACGCGCACACACACACACACAGATCAGAGACACACACGCTGGCGCAGAGGCACACACATGTACTCAGAAATGCCTGTGGGGGCATCATTACTTTTCAGAGGTAATTCAGAAAGTTTCATCCGTATACAGTACGGCTGATTTTTTTTCTCAGGGAATGAATCCAAGTTTCTTGTAGTGCCCCATAGCTTCCTACATCCACTCACGATGACTTCCATATAGGCCGCAGAGAAAGTCTTTTGACTTTGTGAAGTTACATCTTAGGGGTATTCAGACCCAGAAATAGGCTTTGATGTATTATTCTGGCAGTCCAGTGCTGTTGCAAAACTTTAAGCCTTGAGATATAGAAAGCTGGAAGTAAACAACCAAAGCAATAGATTTATGGAGTGTATAACCAGCATTCTCCTGACAAGAATTTACTAGAAGACAAAAGAGAAATAGAAAAATCTGGGTAATTTTTTATGCGGCGGTCTTAAATTGTGTTCAATTTAAATAAATGTTTTTGCATATATATATATATATATATATATATATATATATATATATATATATATATATATATGATCAATTGAAATATAATATTCAACAGACAAAGTGGTAAAAAAACACATAACCAACTAAAAGTAGTGAATTGAATTCACTGCGTCCAAATTACTGTTCAATAGCATGGGTCTGACTTACCAAGTTTAACCAGGCACATTGTGAAAAGTGGCTGTCAGTCACTGGGGACGGGGGGCGGGGGACGGGGGGGGAGAGAGGTTAAAAGGATGCTCTTAGCACTCCGGGGGGCCCGTGCCGTTATAACGAGCGCCGTGCGTCGTCGTCGCCGTGATAGCATTAGCGTTGTTTACTCGCGTTGTAGCGCCTTAACAAGAAAGGGGTGAAATAGCTCTTTCTTGATGTAAATGATTCCCCCTCTAAATGGGCATGCGTGCCTTATTGAAGAGAGGCTGCGGAGCGGCGGAGCCGAGGAGGAGGAGACGAGCCGCTGGAGCACAAAGTCGCGGCGTCTGGGGACGCGCGCCGCACGCACGCAGCCGGCGAATACTGATGCGCAAACCGGAGGAAAACGAGCAGAGAGAAGAAAACATGTCACCCTGGGGCACCATTCTCATCCAATTCCTCTCTGATCGAGGGAAAAAAAAAATAGAGGGGTGAGAGAGAGAGAGAAAGAAGGGAGAGAGATAGAGAGAGAGAGAGAGAGAGAGAGAGAGAGAAGCATTCATATTTTATCTACTGTCATAATAAGGAAGAGATGCATTTTTTTGTGTGTACGGAACAAATGTGGGTGCTGTTGCATGGGTTTAGAATCAGAGCTGAGCACTGAACGGTTCCTCCTGTTACACCTCACGGCAAAAACACAAGCCGCAAAAAAAAGGGTGAGGGAGAAAGGGGAGGTGGAGGGAAGGTAAGATGAGCAAAAGGATTAGGAAAAGAGAAAAATAAAGGAATTATGGAGATGGAGGTTCAAGAGATGGAGCGTATGTCAATGTGCACGAGACTACTGTGTGTCTTACTCTACTGCAGAGATGCACAACTCCGGTCCTGGAGGGGTGCTCCACGTGCTGGTTTTTATTCCAACCCATTACTTTAGTTTTCTGCCAGCTCTATAAACTACACTGGGTCCCTCTTGTACCTGAGCAAAGTAAAGTCTTTAGGCTGTAGCTGGTGCCTAATACAAATGTCAGATAAAGATATTATTGAGTTAATTAAATAATTAAGTGCAGAGGTAGGCGCAAATTCTGAAATGGATTAGCCCTGGCTATGCACCCGCTCTGTAATAATAATAATAATAATAATAATGATAATAATAATAAATTATTTGATTTATATAGTACCTTTTGCAAAATGCTTCACAAATGTAGGTTAAAAGAAGCAACAGAATAGCAAAACCAACAACAAACAAGCAATGTATGTGCGCGTATAGAAATAAAAATGAAATACTGGATGAGAAGCGTTGTTGTTCAGCTGGTAGCAGCACCTCCACCTCCTGAGAGACACGTTTTCCTCCGTACTTCCCTTTCTCAAAACTTAATGTGATTTAAACGCTGCTCGGCGCGTTCGCTTTAGCAGTACCTCCGCAGCGTTTCCCCCATTACGGCTCGGGAAGAATGTGTTTCTTTTACATAAATAGGATTTGGATCGTTTGAACGTGTGCATCTTAAGCGTGCCGGGTTTCCATCCTGCTTTGCTTTGCTCAAAGGGTCATTTGATTTGAGATTTTTACTTGGTCCCCCGGGACAACATTTGCTGAACTTTTTTTTCAAATGTCAGCAGTTATTAATATATGTATACATTTATAGCATCATGCTAACAACCACAAAAAACAGCAATATTATTATTATTATTATTATTATTAAGAAGAAGAAAGAAAAAGAAGAAGGATGGACAAACTAAATGAACAAACTGTTAATTGTTGTACACATACGCACACATACTGTGTGTATGTATGTGTGCATGTTTAAGGAACCCCTCGTATACACCAAAGGGTGCATCAAGATCACCAACAGTTAGAAACCAAATCTTGTTAGGTCAAGGTCACCAACTGTAAGAAACCCATCCTCAGACCAAACAGCGGAAGTAATAGTGTTTTAGCCTTTCATTTGTGCTAACAGTAATGCATAGACAGAGGACACTGCTGTCCGCCAGTAGTATTTTTCTGTATGGATTGCTGTCTAACTTGGTAGACGTGGACGTGTCTTTGGCTTGTGTAGCCTGCTTGAATACAATAGTGTATCCTGCTATGACATCCTGAGTTCTATATGTATGTTAGGACCATACAACTGCTAGATGTGCAGTGCTAATAGCCAGGTTAACATGAAGGCAGTTTATTTTTCAGTGTGTTCAGTAGTAATGACAATATAAAATGGTGCAAAAGTGTGTGTGGAAATGCATATACGTATGCGCAGGAGACCGTGTTGACGAGTCTCGCCGAACCATTGCATGCTTCCCCTTAAATAAAGATCAAAGCAAAACACCATTACATCAAATAAAGACACAAAATCATGACAAAACAGTATGGATCAATGATCCTGCTTGCACTATCTCTGGATGCATATCATACCAGGTTAACATTTGTAGCTGAGACACCAATTTGTTCCCCATGACATTGGCTTTGCAGCAACACAAAACATGATTACACTGTGTTACGGAGAACCTAAGTTTTACATGTTGCTTTTACATGTATATGTGTGTGTGTCTGTGTGTGTAGTAATATCTTGTTTATCCTTTGCATACAATGACTGCTTGAAGTCTGTGACCCATAGACATTACCAGGTGCTGAGTATCTTCTCTGGTGATTCTTTGCCAGGCCTGTACTGCAGCCATCTTCAGCTCCTGCTTGTTTTGGGGGCTAATTGTCTTATGTTTTTTCTTCAGCATATGAATTGCATGTTCAATTGTATTCATATCAGGTGAATGGGTTGGCCAGTCAATAATATTTTTTAATAATTATTTTTAAGTTTTTGGCTTTGATAATCTCCTTTCTTGTTTGTCAGTATGTTTGGGGTCATTACCTTGCTGTAAGATGAAGCACCGTCCAATGAGTTCGGAGATATTTGCTTGAACTTGTCTTATCTTGAGCAGATAAGATATTTCTGTACACATCAGAATTAATTCTGCTGCTGCTATCAGCGGTTACATCATAAATGAAGACAAGTGACCCAGGACCTGCAGGAGCCATGCATGCCCAAACCACATCACCCACCACCACCATATTTCACAGATGAGGGTGTTATTTTGGATTTTGGGAAGTTCCTTTAGCCTCCACACCTTGCTCTTGCCGTAACTCTAACACAAGGGAATCTTGATGTCATCTGTCCTAAAGACCATTTTCCAGAACTGTGCAGGCTCTTTTAGGTGCTGCAATTTCTACATGGTGAAACCGAAATGTATAAAACATACCCTTTAATAAAAGGCGAGAATCTACACTTTAACCAAACTAAATGTGAATAGTTTTGATTACAAATCTACAACTGTATAGGGATAGGCTGCATATGGTCTCTGTGCCTTGACATCAGTGAATTCTGAAGCACAGAGGTGCCCTCTTCTTTGGCACTGAAGCCCTCTGTAATGTCACCCAGCTAGTATTTCACAGTATCGTTCCAGTAAAATTAAAACAGCAGTTTTAATATGCAGAATGCGCTCCCTGCCCCCCCCCACCCCCACCCCACCCCCCACCTCTCTCTCTAGCACATTCCCTTTCTTCCTCTCATCCCCCCTGCATTCTCTCTCCTCCCCCCTTTTCTTGTTTTTCATTGCTGGGGCGTTGAGCAGTAATGGTGCTATTAGCCTGTGAGCTTGTGCTGAGCTTGCGTTTCTTTCTCCTCCTCCTCCTCCTCCTCCTCCTTATTCTCCTCTGCGGGATGAATGTCGTCACCGGCTCTCTCTCTCTCTCTCTCTCTCTCCCCCCTCCTCCCCCTCCCCTTATTTCTCCTCCTGCAGTTCCCTTATTAGTGTGTGCCCTTTACTTACTCCGCCAGACCCATTAGCTGGGATTAGGCCCATTCAGCTGGAGCAGGCCTTCCTCACTGCTGAATGATTACAATCCATTATACAGTCTTATTGTGCTGACAGCCCCGCACTGCTGAGGTTTTCAATAAAACCACTTCATATTTTAAACACACACCTTTGTGGCTGCAGTCCGGGGAGGGGGGGACGGGTAGAGAAGGGGGTGGCGGGGAGGATTTGGAGGCAGCAGGGAGAAAGGGAAGAGGAAGTTGGAGAGGAGGGTGGGGAAGCAGAGGTGAAAGAAGAGGAGAGATGGAGGGCAGGTAGGCAGGGGAAGGGAGGAGAGGGGGAAGCTTAGAGAGAACAACATGGAGAGGGAGAGGAGGGGGGGAATAGAGCTGAAGAAAGGAGAGAGGTGAGAGGAGTGTGCGAATGTTTGAGGAGAGAAGGAACACTGCGGCTTTGATGAAAAATAAGGTGTTAAGCTCACAGACTGTGCCTGTGTGTGTGTGTGTGTGTGTGTGTGCGTGCGCGTGCATGTGTGTGTGTGTGTGTGTGTGTGTGTGTGTCTGTCACAAGGTCAAGGTGTGAGTTTGCACTGTTGTAGCCATTGCTATTACGGAGGGAAAATAATGTTTTCTCAGACGTATTAACGATAAGATATCTGATCAGCAGACGATGCATTATTACCTTCTCTGTGGGGTTCTCACCTTCATGCAGGCTTGGTAAGGAATTACAAGTGACTCAGAAAATAGAGAGAAAATAGTGGTCCCTTAACAGATAATGACTGTGTGTGTGTGTGTGTGTGTGTGTGCTCATGCACATGTGTGTGCATGCGTGTGCGCATCTAGATGTGCATGTATGTGTTTGTGCAAAACATGTTTTTTTCAGTGTGATTTGTTTGACATTGGTAGACCCTCAGGACTTTATAATTCTACTTGTATGAAAGTGCCACTCCACTGTAGTAGCTAAAGACGTCTCCAGGGTTTCCTTTCAATTTTTTAACGTTGGACACAGAAAAATAGCACTGTGATTACTTGTGCAAGCAAAGCAAGAAACAAAATGAAAATTCTGTGAGGTTTATCACGGGCAAGGTGATACCTCATTTGCACCAAGCAAAGCCCAAACGCCTAATGTTCTCCCGGTGTTATTTAAACATTGTTAAAATGTGTCCAGTTTTCATTTTTTCCAAGCGTTACACTTTGAAAGCTTTGCATGTCCTTAGTTTTTGAAAAAAATTCTTGACTTTTTTTAAATCAGATGTTATGTCAAACCAATCTTGTGAGGTAATGGAGTATTTCACGGTGTTGCTCTGCATACGGTGTGTTCTTTTGGCTGTATTCACACGCGGGCTCTGTTGTGGACGGTCAGAGGATGTCCCTGGTTTTTTTTTTTTTTTTTTTACGGGGTCGGAGATGTCAGGCGGTGCCCTCTGTGGGAATTCTCTGAGGGCCATCTCTGAGGTCAGAGGAGGGCGTTTAGCTGCAGGACACCTCTCTCGCGCTCTCTCAAAAAAGAGACGGAGCGGACCCTAAGGTGCAGGAGTGACCGTACGGTAACCTTGGACACGGCGGGGTATCTCGCCGCTCTGACGGCTCCGTTTACCGGCCCCGCCCCCTGGACCGCGGGGGGGGGTGGGGGAAGGGGGGCTGCCGCAGTGCTTCGGGGGGCAAGAGAAACGTTTGGCGTAAAATGTGGGAAGAGGGCACGGAGGCGCAGGAACACCGCCATCGCTTCGCAATCCCCTGTCTTCGTTTGAGGCCCTTGGAGTGGAGGATCGTGGGACGGCTTACCCGAGCGCGCCTTCGTCGGGTGTAGCCTGCCGCGCACTGGTGAAAGGAGAGCCTACCGGTAGGGGAGCCTTCCTTGTGAATCACCATCGCTGTGGTTTGCAGTTGTTCCCCTCGCAGTCCAGAGAAGCTCTGTGGAGCGTCACGAACGCTGACAGTTATTGAGTTTCTCTCGTATGGCTCATCTCCAACCGGGCCTCATCATACCACACTTTAGCGGTTAGCTAGAACATACCACACTTAGTCACAGTCTAAGTAAAAGCATTAGATTTTATTTGCTCATTTATTTATATATAACTGCTGCAATGAAAATCTCACTATGGGTGAATGCATCTTTGAAAGACCTTTGGGGGCGGAAAAGAGCCTTTTTGTTTAATTGAATAAGACTACTTCATCTGCCCTCTTGTGTTAAGGCACTGTTACTGCCGCTCACTACTGAGGGAGCTGTTGAAATAGAGAATGAGTGATTTTAAAGCTTTTTTTTGACACGCATTTACTTTTTAACATTTAGTTTCCTGCCTGTAGTGTTTTGCTGATATGTATTCATTTTTTTATGATGATAATTTTCTTTATGCTGACAATACTACTACTACTACTACTGCTACATGACATCAGAAAATGACATTTAAAAAAAAGGGTGACTCGCACAGCCAGAGGCTACCCAGAGCACTGCGACGCTGGGTCAGACCAGCCAGTGAATATCACATTTCCCATAATGCAGCGGGCATTCCGACACGCTCGCACGCACACGCGTGTGGCCCGAACCGCAAAATGGCAGTGTGACTGCCCGTGACGGGAGCGCGTGTGGCGCTACCGGCCGCTGCAGGGCGAACGGTAATGTATGAAAATGCAGGGAGCGTTCAGCTCCGCAGACTGGGGAGAGATTAAATTTTTCTCCTCTTTTTTTCGGAAAATGAGATTCCACTTCCTGTGGAACAGCACAGTGTGCAGTAGGCACAACATTTCGGCCCAGCTCCCTCCCCCCACCCCCCCAACCACCCCCCAACCCCCAGTACAGAGCTAGCAGAGCCGTGGCAGAACCACACCTGAAATCTCATTTATAGGCTAAACCTTCATCTCCCTTCGCCCTCCCGAATTTTGCATGCGTGAACCCCTCTCTTCTGTGGCCGTGGGAACTGTTTTAACTGTAATTTAGCGCAGCGTTGTCATTCGTCTCTCTTACGATACCCGTTAACGAGCATGCGGAGAAGAATCGGAGCTGAAATAGATCTGTCCCTGCACCACCAATGAAATGCATCGATCCGGATTGAGAGGGATGATGTCGCCGGAACAGAAGGGACCGGAATGTCAATTACTCTCACACCCCCCATCCACCATTAAGGGAATTTAAAATACACAGTATACATCCTCACCCCCCTCCCCCCCATCAAGTGTGCTGTAGATAAAACCAATATTTTGGGACATGTTTTCCAGCAGTCTACTTTCTACTTTTTTCATTTCATTAGTTTATTTCTTTTTTTTTTACTTTCCCCATTTTTCCCCCATATGTTCGCAGTGGACAGTGAGCAATTGAGAGTGAGAGCGAGAGAAAGAGAGAGAGCATTTGTGGACAGTGGATAAAAGTCTGTGCTCTCTCATTAGAACACAGCTATGCTAGTGGAAGCTGAGAGCTGCTTTCCTCTCAGTCTGAATGGAAATTAAAGAACTGTCAACAGCGCTGTTCTAATAATCTGCCGCCTGTTTGAAATCAAAAGAAAGACTTTATATCTGTGACAAAAAGCACACACTTTCATCTGCCTCCAGAAGCCCTCTCAATAGTGATTGTGTGTGTGTGTGTGCGTGCGCGTATGACTGTGTGTGTGTTTGTGTGGGTGCATGCGTGATTGTGTGAGTGAGTGTGTGTGTGCGTGTGTGACTGTGTGTGTGTCTGTTCAATTATGTGTGCTGTGTGCTTGAATATGTGTGTGCATGTGTGTTTGTGTTTTCGTGTCCGTTGTGTTTGTGTGTTAGGGAGTGTTTATTCATATATGCATATGCATGTGTGTCTACATGTCATTATGTGTGTACATGTGTATGTGGATGTGTGTACGAGCCTGTGCTTGTATGTGTCTATTTGCGTATGTATGTGCACGTGCGTGTATGCATTTATGTGCATGTATGCATGTGTGTTAGCATATGCATGTATGTATTTATGTGTGTGCGTGCGTGTATGTATGTGTGTGTGTGTGTGTGTGCTCTAAATGTCTGTGTGCATGCGGTGCATGCATTCTGCATTAAAACTGCAACCGCGACTGCTCCTCATAACTGCAGCCGTCTTCGTCATCGCCGTCCTGCACTACCTGCAACCAACCAGCGGCGTTTGCAAACGGCGCAGCCCTCTCTCGTTAACACACCTCCCTCTCGCGTGCGCGTGTGCGTGCGCGTGTCGGCGTGGCGACGGATGCAGCTCACGCTCCGAATGAAGAAGCCTCTCTAACCCCCCCCCCTTCCCCCCGCCCCCTCCTCCACTTCCCCATAATTAATATTCTCCCGGTGTAGACCTGGACTGCGTGGAATTCCTGACGTGCTACTCGGGGCAGAGGGGGGAAATGAAATTAAAGCCGCGATGGATTCCTCCCTCTTTACTCAACCCGCGCTCCGGGCTCCGCTCCTTTAGCGTTCCTACAGGAGGGCGCTGCGGCGACTAGCCCCGCGGAGGCCCCGCGCGGGCTCCATCTTGTTTCGCGTTTCGCTTTCTTTCCGAGGGTGGAAAGAGGGGGCGGATTGCTTTGGCTCGACCGGCAGGTCTGGCAGCTTTAATTAAGGTTCGTCAGCGTCGGGATGACAGGACGCGCTGGGTGACGAAGTGGCCCCTCCCCACCATTACCGACCCAACGCGCTTCTCGCTTTGCGCTTCGTTTTTTGGTGCGGATGGTGGGGTACATGTGAAAAAAAAACACTCAACATCAAAATTATAGGATCACTGCGAAAGGCTTGGATTAAGGACTGTGGTGGCGTCTCCATTTATTCTATCTCTCTTCCCCCCCCCTCTCTCTTTCTGTCTGTTTCCATTGCTCTCCCTCTCCCTCCCTCTGACTCAAACGTCGATAATGAAAATGGCTTTGTACCTGGAATAGATTATTGCTGTGCACAGAGTGAAAGTTGTTTGTTTGAAGACACGGCGGTGTCAAATGTAAAAGCACACGGGCCATTCTCTCCTGGCCACACGTGCGCTCCACCCCCAAACCCTCACCCATCACCCCCACCCCCAACCTGTCCCCCACCCAACACCACCGATTCTCCAACCCCATCCATTTCCTCTCTGTCCTTCCGGCCTTTCGACTCCGGCCCCTCGTTCCTTCTCTCCCCGCTTGCTCTCGTACCCCCGGGGGCGTCTCCGCTAACTCGGGACGGGTGAGGCGGGGGGGGGGTGCTGCCGCGTTAGCGTGTAGCGGCAGCCGCGGATGACATCACTCGCGTCCCCTGCTGCCCTCAGGTGAGCCGTCCGCCTGAACTCCCCCCCCGCCCCCCCACAGCAAAGACGGGACCCGAACGGTAATCTCCGTGGCGCGCTGAAGCCGAAAACGCCGCTGGCGAGACCCTCTCCTGCACCGTTTCCCTCCTGCTGTCTCCGTCTCGTGCTCTTCGCCTGACCCCCTCCGAAAATAAATCACCCTTCTCTGTGACTAAGCGGAAACACGCACGCGCCGCGTACATATCAGCCTTACCGTGTGTGTGAGCATGTGTGTGTCTTGTACTGTATGTGTGAGCTGTTTTCACAGGACCATAACACGCGTGTGTTACGGACGTACTGCATCAGCTATATACGTATATGTGTATGTGTCTATGTATTTTTATATATTGGACATCCTTGCGTGTGACTGAGCAAGCAGGCTGGGGCAGATTATAGCTGGGGGGGATGCCGTTGGGTTTCTGCTGGGGATCTAACCGGCCTTCAGCCGCGGCGTGAGGTAAATCTTTCTGCAGCTCGGCGGATCGATACAGGCATGCTCTGAATAACATCGCTGCATTTCCTATGCCATGGCGTCCCTAATCAATTACATTATAACGCTTATCCTCGCACTTCCACGGTCTGAGAGCGATCCCAGTTTCCCCATTTATCTTCTCTTATTAATCTCTCTAATTATATGCCCCACTGTGTCTTTATCTATGCCTGTTTTTTTTCCCCCCTCTTTTGTATGCAAAACTACTCGCGAGATAAGTTGTTTCTCGTCATTTGAAGCTTTGTGATCTAAACGCACCGTACATGACAGCGACGCGTCTTTGTTTAACTGTCAAACTCCGTGACTTTGGCGGCGCGCCTCGCTAACAAACCGTCGGCGAGTTTCTGCTCTCGACAAATCCCCCAGTAGAGAGGATCACAAATCTGCCAGCACCAATCAGATTGCAGGAAGGCCCGGCCAGAAAAAAGTTAACAAAGTCCTCCAGACGCTCTATCAGGGATTGATTGTCTGGAGTTAAGACTACCCCCGTTGAAGTGCCAGTGCTGGAAGTCACCATGGTAACTGACGAACAGCAGATCTTAGAGCCGGATATCCTCCCCCCCACACGCACACACACACACACCCCCCTTCCCCACTATGCCTCTGCGTGCAATGCTAGGACGGGACACAGATTCGTGAAGCCTGAGGCCTTGTGTCATTAAACAGAATCTCTGACTCATGGACACACCTGCAAACAGCAAGTGCTGAGAAGCACCCAAACCAGCCAAGCTGCAGCCTCTCCTGTTAGACATAATTACCCCCTGTGGTTCCTGTTGTACGTATCAGGTCACATAATTATCCCCACAATGCTAAAAAACGTAAGGGAAAAGAAAAAAACTGCCTGTGTAGCAGAATGCAAAAATAATAACTTCCAATAACAAGACAACTGGAATTATAAATGCCACCGTAGCAAAAATCAGCATTTTAGCTGATTTACTTATTGAATGTTGAGGGCTACGGTTATGTAGACACATGGGAGACACCAGTATGCAGTATGTCTTCATTGGTCCCACTTGCAGTCACTTGCCGTTGCTTTCAAAGCTAGTAAACAACATGACAAAGAGGCACGCTTAACAGAATCCTAATCCACTTAAAGACGTTCATAATGTGTTCATTTAGATTGAACACATTAGCAATGTGAATATACCTGCTCTGGAATGATCATGCACACACAGACACATCCATCATTTAAAAGCATCTTAATGTGCTGTGCACATCTGTGTGTGCATGCAAGTCAGTACTAGTCTGTGTGCTCGCATTTGCAGTTGTGCTTGAATGTGCCTGGGTGATTACTTGTGCCCGTATGCCCATATCATTATGACTCTGTGCATGTGTTTGTGTACGTGTGTGTGTGTATGTGTGTGTACACATGTGTGTGCACGCTCTGTTTGCTCTGAATGAGCGGTGTATGAAGTCGGTGGAGTGTGTGTGTGTGTGTGTGTGTGCGCGCGCTCTGTTTGCTCTGAATGAGTGGTGTAGGAAGTTGTGGAGTGTGTGTGTGTGTGTGTGTGTGCGCGCTCTGTTTGCACTGAATGAGCGGTGTATGAAGTCGGTGGAGTGTGTGTGTGTGTGTGTGTGTGTGTGTGTGTGCGCGCGCTCTTTTTGCTCTGAATGAGCGGTGTAGGAAGTCGCTGGAGTGTGTGTGTGTGTGTGCGCGCGCTCTGTTTGCTCTGAATGAGCGGTGTAGGAAGTCGCTGGAGTGTGTGTGTGTGTGTGTGTGCGCGCGCGCTGTTTGCTCTGAATGAGCGGTGTAGGAAGTCGCTGGAGTGTGTGTGTGTGTGTGTGCGCGCGCTCTTTTTGCTCTGAATGAGCGGTGTATGAAGTCGGTGGAGCGTGTGTGTGTGTGTGTGTGTGTGCGCTCTGTTTGCTCTGAATGAGCGGTGTAGGAAGTCGCTGGAGTGTGTGTGTGTGTGTGTGTGTGTGTGTGCGCGCTCTGTTTGCTCTGAATGAGCGGTGTAGGAAGTCGCTGGAGTGTGTGTGTGTGTGTGTGTGTGTGTGTGCGCGCTCTGTTTGCTCTGAATGAGCGGTGTAGGAAGTCGCTGGAGTGTGTGTGTGTGTGTGTGTGTGTGTGCGCGCGCTCTGTTTGCTCTGAATGAGCGGTGTAGGAAGTCGCTGGAGTGTGTGTGTGTGTGTGTGTGTGTGTGTGCGCGCGCTCTGTTTGCTCTGAATGAGCGGTGTAGGAAGTCGCTGGAGTGTGTGTGTGTGTGTGTGTGTGTGTGTGTGTGCGCGCTCTGTTTGCTCTGAATGAGCGGTGTAGGAAGTCGCTGGAGTGTGTGTGTGTGTGTGTGTGTGTGTGTGTGTGTGTGTGTGCGCGCGCTCTTTTTGCTCTGAATGAGCGGTGTAGGAAGTCGGTGGAGTGTGTGTGTGTGTGTGTGTGTGTGTGCGCGCGCGCTCTGTTTGCTCTGAATGAGCGGTGTAGGAAGTCGCTGGAGTGTGTGAATCGGAGCGCTGGCTCAGGCCCGCGCTCGCACAGTGCTAGCATAATGATGGATTGAGCGCAGTCAAAGCGAGTCAGAGGCGAGGCGCAGTTTGAGCGGCGCGGGCTCGCGAGCGCTCGCGGTGCGCCTTGAATCCCCGAGCAGCGGGCACGCTGTCAGGAAAGGGGGGAGAGCACTTACGCACTCGCATATGAAAGGAGAGGTTTCACACTTTTCTAACAGGCATTCAAGCTGATCTTCCTCCACATTGTTGTGAGGGCTCTTAATTCTTGATTGGCGGATTGTTTTTTTGTCAGAACGATGGCATGGCATCTGGTGAACTTGCGCGGGGCGAAGATAAGAATTTTTGCGCTTGCGCGTGCGTGTCTGTGTGCACGGGGGGTGGATGTGCGCGTGTTTGCGTACATGCGCGTGTGTGTAAGGGTTAGGGTCTGTCTGTCTGTTTGTACGTCTGCCTGCCTGCCTGCCTGCCTGTCTTTCATGATTGAATAGGCACTATTAAACTGATGGTAGGCAAATTATGTGAATGTCATCTAGGGAATTATCTAGTTATATAGTCAAAGGGGCGATTGTCTATCCTGTCTACAAACTCTGTAATTAGTGCTCTTCCTGTTCCTGTCACAAGCCCATATTGTCAGACCATTTATGAGACAAGTGGGTTATGATGATTATAAGAATGATGATGGCTATAACTATATATAACTATATAACTGGCTATTATTATTATTATTATTATTATTTGTATTATTATTATTACTATTATTATTACTATTATTATTATTATTATTATTATTATTATTATTCAGTATCCAGGGTGACTTGGCTTGATGTTTACAATGACATTGTAGCCATCATCATCATCATCATCATCAGCATCATCATCATGGTTGTATGGTTCATTATACTTGCTGAAGTAATTCAGATTTAACATCTTGCTCAAAGGCACCGTGGCAGTGTTTCACTCATGGCTGCCTCGGACCCGGCGGCTTTGAGAGCCGAGTTCCTTTAACCGCTGCCCCGGACTGCCAACTGGTGCGCAACACAGGGCTGCCTGACGACGGCTCATTGTGCCGCCTTCCTCGGTCATGGGAGCCGGACTGCTGCCAGCGGCCAATGACGCGGGGGGGGGGCGCGCTGCACTTTCGAACCGACGGGTTTTATTTTCCGAAACGTTTTCGGGCCAGTTAATGCGACGAGGCCCCCAGATAAGATGGCGCTTCCCTTTATTAATGTAAATCCCTGTTTGCTCGTGGGGAATGACAGCGGTTAATCAAAGGTCTTTACATCGAATTAAACTGTTAGTTCAGCTCCTGTGTCGAAATGAAGCGTCTGAAACGAATACGGCACACGACACTAGCATGAAGTCTTTCGGTTTGTAAGAGAATCTTACATTAAACAAATTGGATTCGCTGGAAAGTAAGCAGAAAAACCTGCATTTTTTTTTCCTTCTTATGTTAACTTACAAAATGTAGGAATATGGAGGAATTTCTTCCCACCAGAATCATGTAACAAGGATAGTAGCAAAGCTGAAATTAATCTGAACTTCTTAATTCCCTTTGAAAATATGTCTGTATGGGGCTGAGCAGCCAGCTCGGTGTATGAGCTTCTAATTGCCCAAAGCAGTAATGCGACCTCCAGATGTGAAAATTCCACACCAAATAAAATATTTAACGTGGCGAGTCCAGTCGAAATTAATAGTCTATTCTGGATGGTCCAGATTCTCCTGGCTCGATAGCTGGGAAGGGTTTGGTTTTGGATACTGAGAGGCCAACCACTGGGTGGACAGTGCATGTTAAGGATCACATGTACGCATTCAGTTACTCTGTCAGTCTTCTGTACTTCTGTAGTCTTTTGATGTGGCGTACAGTACAGTTACATGGGCAGTTGTAGGGTACAGCCATATACTGTATTAAGGATGAGGGTATTGCAGTGTTATGAGTTTATGAGTTGTTTTTGAAAAAATAAAGTACAAGGGAGACATTGCAAGGAAGACAATGGCCAGATGATGCAAAAATCTACAATTTATGAATGAGTAATTAATATGTCTGAGATTATTGAATGATATGCTTTCAGTATATACTTTAAGTGGATGGCATTCATTCCCATCGGTCTGCATGACACCCTTGTATATCTGTGTGACAGATATGTATTTATAATAATTTGAACTGATATTATTTTTCTTTACAAAATGCAGGATTTGCTCTGAAAACCCCAGCGTTATTTTATTAATAATATCCACAAACCTACATAAATCTTATTGTGTTTACATCTGAGCTCTGAATATTCTTCCAAATAAAATGCATGTGTTCTTCAATTTACATTGGAGCAGAGTTGAGATGGTAACCTGGTTATTAACAGAAAGTTAGCTTTTTTTTTTCAGAAAACCACTGTAATTACACAGGGGGTTAAATTAGCCTGCTAAATGAACGCAATCATTAGCATGCCACATCAATTTTGTACGAATCCCACCTCATTCGTATGCAGTTAGTAAAGAAAATCCAGTTTTACAGGAAGTCAGAAATCCGGGAATCACACGCGATGTCATTTAACAGTTTGGACAAACGTATTAGTTCAGACACATTCAGGAATGCGATGGCAAATGAAGGGCTACGTCAAATCCCGGTCTCCTTTTTTTCCGGATCTTTCCCTCAGAGGTAAATAATCGCCGTGTTTCGTGAGTGTGTGTCCACATGACAACGGCGTAGGCGTCGGTCCAAATCCGCAGCTCACGGTCACCGCAAAGCCCTGGACGTGGTCCCACCTGAACATCTGTGACACCGTCGTTTAATACACGCGCGCTCTGTGGCATCGTCGCGCGAAAACGCCGTTCGCGGTATGGCACGGGCGCAATTTCATTTGCATGGCTTCGCTAAACCCTGAACCGTGGCGACGAACCCGTTAGTTCGACAGGGTTTTCAGCACCTGCACCGGGCAGAAGATTTAAGGAGATGAGCGCGGTGCTGTTTCATTAGCATGTCGAATATGACGTCCCTGTTGGCTGTTACCGTGGCAAATGGACACCGGCGTGTCGTAGCTGTTAAGGAGCTTTGCTTTTAGCCAGAAGTGTAAGCATTTGTTCCTTCAGGCGAGAAATACTTCTATCACTAATACTACTTTAATGTTCTTGCAGTTTTACACTTTTTAAAATACATACTCATTATTATTATTGTTTTTTTATTATTATTATTAAATCATATATATGGTTATAAATAATATTGTTGAAAGGTACATGGGTAGAAATATATATTTTGACTTAAAAAGATTGGATTTTAAAACAAGGACTCAAGGAAACAAAATAATAATAATCATCATCATCATCCTCGTCAATTACAGTCTGTTTAGCTGGAGATAAACGTCCGGATTATACTCCTATATTACATCACTGCTTTAAAACTGGAACAGCTAATCCTTATTTCACAGATTTGGATAGCTGTTCCAGGTGTAATGCAGTTCTGTGGACTGAAGGTTTAAACCTGAGGTCTAAACTCCTGCTTAGCACACTGCAGTTGACCCCGAGGGTCATGCCATTGCTTACATGTAGCAGACACAGCATGTCCATTGGCTGCTCTGTGTTTTGATTAACTCTGAGGGATAGTTCAGAGCAGAGTCACCACCCGTAGCCTGTTGAGCACGGGACACCTGATACCGTACCTGCTTTCTAATCTCCCAGGATCTGCAGGGGGACTCTTCCATTCCGAGCCTGGTTGCTACGTGTAAATTGATAGCGGGGTTGGCTAGCAGAGCAGAGGCAGAGTGGGATTAATGAGTCCTTTCTTGCAAGCTCAGGGACAGGTGCGCACTAATCAGGCTATCACCTTTGCTTGACCTGACATTCGTTAAGTTTAAAGCACACACACACACACACACACACATTCACATGTTTACACGCGCACACACACATGCACATACATGTACACACAGATGTACACTAAGAAAAGGCTCCCACCTAAATAGCCACCCCTCTAGTCCCTTATCCCCCAATATTGAAGCCCTGCGTAATTCATTTGGGTTTGGATCTACAGTAGAGCTTTTATGTTTCACCTTAATGATTTTGTTGTCAGTCAAACATCATATATTCATTTGACAAATTGATTTGTTTGTTGCATGTTTAACATACAGCATGGCACACCCTTGCAGCCAGGTGGTACTGGCTAATTGCTTTCAGAAACCCCTGCTCATCTGTGATTGGTCCATGCCTTTCCTGTAAAACTGGAAATGTTCTCATTGGGCAGGCAAGAACTAGGCAATCTTAACATTGGCATAGCATATTACCATGGGGATATAAACTAACCCTTTGGGGATTAGCAGGTTCAAGTCTTAAATAATGTGTGTGATTGTGCATGTGTCTCTGTGTGTAGCTTTTAAATGTAAACACAGTGACATTTGCTTAAACAGTAATATCACAAGAGAAATGCTCAGTATCCTGGCTTTGAGCCAGTTTGAAAATGTGATTCACTATTAAAGAAACGCAATGCAAGTTGTTATGATTGTGCACATTTCAGTAAATAAATATTTAAGCACACAATTTCTTTATTTTCTGTAATGCAATAATGGAGAGAGAGAGAGAGAGAGAGAGAGAGAGAGAGAATATTGGAGGGTGTCTTGACTGGTTGGAGACAGCAGGCGCTAAGTGCGCTCTAAGAAGTCCCTAGAAGGATAGAGTTTTACATGGGGATTAGTTTGTGTATCCACATCATCAGACAATGATATCTTCTCTGATAGCAGTCCCTTTGATGCTGTTTGACGCGGACCACCATTATCTGGCCCGGCTATCTGCAGAGACAAGGATCTGGAAGGCATACAGATCTAAATTTTAAACTAACAAGATATCTGAGATTAAAGGATATATACATGATTTGTTCAGCTATCCAGAACATTCTGCAGAGCATTGGAACAATTCCAAAGAAGCAGGGCAGGTCAAGCGTTCCGCCCTCCCCCCCCCCCACTCCTCCGAAACTCACAAGCTCTTTTTATCACGCTTCATTTGTGCTAACTTTGTGTTAAATCACATTTGTATGCCCACTCCGCGCCGTTAAATCTGCTTCTCATTTGGGCTTTGACTGAAAATCAACCCTGTCAGTTTAGAGAGAATGTTATTTTCCTTTTCTTTCAAATGACATTCTTTTTTCCTTTTTTTAAGGTTTCTTCTGCCTCAGGGCCTGGTACTCATGGGGGGTTGCTGGACAAAGGCCAAATGTACAGTCATTTCCAGAGTAATTGATTAATTCAATTTTTCTTTCTTTTTTAGCATCTACCATAGCTCACTGCATTTAAGTAGTAACTATATTTTTACACATACAGTTAGTAATTGGGAAGAGTATATAAACTCAGGGTGAGAGTGGATAAATACATGCAGAATGTAAGATTTTTTTTTTTTTTTTACCGTGATAAGCCGTTTGACCTTCACTTGACCCTTAAAGGCACTAGAAAAGACTGTGTGTCTGTGTTTCCCATCTCTGTGGTGCTATTCTCCATCTCTCTTCCTGTCTTAGTATGGAAGGCAGGTAACATGGGTATGTTTGGTTCTGGGAAAATGGTGTTTGGTTCTGGGAAAATGGCCATCCTGAACTGAGACCTGTGGGAGCCCCCACACACCATCACCCCCCAACCCCCCCCCCCCCGCCTCACCCGCACCCCCTCACAGGGCCCCATCTCCCTTTCCTGTTTGTTTCCTCAGACATTAGGCCTTAATGGCTCATTTTAAATGATAGCTTTCTTAATCACTCGTATCATAATTGTCTTGAGATTCTTGGCGACGGGCTACTGATTTTAAAGATGCAGTCCCTAAGAAACCTAAAACAGCGAAACAGCCATCACATGAATTCATTTTAGAATTGCATGGAGTGTATATTCATGCATTAAACACATTCCCCATTTAAAAGCATGTATATACTTGCCATTATTGGCCATTATATGGTTAACATTAAATATTGTTTTATGCTTATTAACATTTTTAAGACAAGGAAGAGAATTGGGAGACATTTTGGGGTGGAAAAAAACTTGATCAGGTCTTGAACCAGTAGTGGCCAATCCAAACTTTCCATCATCCTATTTAGTGTGGGGTTTAAGGGCTGAAATTATGCTAGGATTTTTAATATTAGAGACCTTTTTCGATTAAGGGATATTTAAGTCATTTGAGCAGCTTCAACCTGAGTTTAATCTGCATCAGTCTCAGTTCTTTTGTTTTCTCCAAGTTAGAAGTTACAGAAGTTCTGTCCCATGTTGTACGGATGTATTGGAACAAAACTTAGCTGGAAGATAAGCTGGTCAAATAAATCATATGAAATGCAATATAAGATCATTCTTAAATTACGTGTTATTCCAATTACCAGAAGCAAATATGATTTTGCAATTTCCCCACTGTGTCCAGAATTTAATATACAAAGAGCTACCTATGTACATTTATTTTGGCCCTGTCCAGAGATTCTGAAATGTTGGAGTTTGTTCAAAGGTAAAATAGAGGGGATATTTGGATTGTCTCACCTTTACTATTGTTTCAGAAATATTGAAAGATATTTAGAATTCTATGGTATGCAGTACAGTATTGCAGTCATGGCTAGAAGACAGTTATTCTTTAGCAAGAATATACTTTATTTATTTCCTTTGGAGAGGTTGTCTTATGCATTGAAAAATACTTTGAATGAGGTATAGGAGCCGGTATTTAAATGGACTGGTGGTGAGAAATCTACAATGTTATATCAAGGGATGCCATTTATAAATTAAATTGATGTAACTCATTATTTATTTATTAAGTTGTTGCTTTTTATATTTTTTTTTTTATATGGTGTGGATATCAGTCTATCCATATTGTGATATTTGTATGTGTGAAATGGTTGTGGATATTGAGGTAAGGTTGATATTGTCAGAAGAAAAGACAATTACATTGTCAATACACACACGCACACACACACACACACACATATATATATATATATATATATATATATATATATACACATATATACAGGAAATGTTTTTAATGCATGCATGTAAAATCTATATGGGAAAAAAAAAATCTATATATCTTTTCCCTGTTTTGTTGAAATATTCATAAATCAGGGGGGTCTAAGGAATCAATAATCAATAGTCTTTTACTTACTAGGTGAGGCTGTTCCTTCCCAAGGCCAAGCACGTGTGAGAAAAGCACTGCAGATCAGGAGGATGCACTGATTTCCAGCTGTCATGGACAGATTGATTGAGTCATGTTAAACGCCCCCTGGTGGTGACTAAAGAGATGAGCAAGGTCAGAAATGCATTAAGAGCAAAGAATAACACAGGCACACACGATGTGCGCAGAACAATTGTCCTGATGGGGGAATGTCAGCTCTTGAGCCAGACAGTGCTTTGACATTTTCCCCTTCGTAGTTATAAAGCATGGTTTCTGTCATCAGTGACACCAGATTATAAATAAGAGGTATAATCAACATTTTTGGATCCATCTCATTACACAGCAGCCAAGAAACTTTGCTGGAATCTGCTGGCTTTCAGTGCTCCAGCGGGTTGTTCTCTGCTCTGTGTCATTGAGCACAACCCAGAAGTAGATGTCGTCACTTTGTCTTGCCTTCTACACAAACCTTGATCAATGGGGACGCTGTTAACCAGATTGATCTTTTTTTTAAAAATCCACATTGTGTGTAATTTAAATCCATGGCCACCTTTACCACATGGCGTGCTGAGAAATGATTCACGAGTCTCATTTTGTTTTGTTATTTTTGTAGCATTGCTTTGTGGAATGTGCACTGTTGCTCCGTTCTGTGGACATTTACCCTTTTCAAGGACTTTTGTAACCGCCAGACACTCGTACCGTGATGGCACTCTGGCTCAATTAGAGCTGTTCAGCCCGTCAGTGCTCTCCATATAAGCTTTGCTGTTTTCATGGGAAATGTGAAATTGATAAAAAACAATATGTTGCAAATAAAACTCCTTAGACTTCTAAATATGCATATATTTTGCCGTGTTCGTAAATATGAAGTGTTATGCAATATGCCTTTGTTTTCTAGAATGCACGAAAAGGCAGAATATATAATAATTTAAATATTTTAATACTACCGTTTTTTAAATGAAATAGTGTGTTTTCAAGCTCTGCCAGTATTATTGACCCGTGTGTGATTGACTGGTACTCTGTATTTCAAATAAGAAATAAGAAAAAAAAAATGCTTACGTGTAGTTTTGTGACAACAAGCATGATGTCACATGAACATTGTAGCTCTGCTATATCACATTGCCAAATATCACACTCCAAATTACCTGGAGACTGATTCACTCTCACCATTCTCAGCGCGGTTCACAATCCTTGCATCCCCTTCTGTGACAGTTTAGCCATTGATTATAGTGTTGTAAGAATTGATATGGGTGTTCCACTGGCTGCTATGAGAAAGATAATTACCCTGTTATATCCAATAGCGACGGTAACTTGAAACTGTTGGGAAATCTCAGGGAGCGTTTAGGGCTGGGTGGTAATCCTCTGCCACTCAAACAGTCGACAGACAATTGCAGGTTTAAATTCAACACAGGTCATAGGTTGAGAAGCTTTGAGGATGAAAATGTGTCCCCCCTGGATAATGTTCTTTGTTACTCTGCCTCTTAATCCGTCTTTTCGATAGCAATTAAAAGTTTAGTTAAAGCTTAGAAATAAATAAAACAGAGTGGGGAAAAAAAAGACCCTTCTGATGGCCTATGAGTCATACTTAATAGGAATGATAATTGTCTGCCTTTGCTCTGAATTCTCTGAGCCTATTTAAGGAATACATAGTGGACCAAAGGCAGGGAACAATTTTCAGATTAATGACACCTTGTGCTAAAATGTCCCACAGGATAGCAGCACTGTAGAATTTGGCCAGTTCAGTGCAGCATTCATTCTTAGCCTACAAGGCTCTTTTTTTCCTTTGGACACCTGATTACCCAGACTGCCTTTTTTAGACTGTGGAAAGTTTGTATATTGCGTTCTTCTATTTTGTCAAGTTACATTCACTTCCTTAAAACATTTTCCCGCGTTACGTGTTTCATGCTCTATTTATCTGCAAAACTAGGGGTTTAGGGGTGAGAGAAACTAAAGAGGAACGTTGTAAAAACATTGCTATTATATTGTTATTCACCAAAATTAAATCACAGACTTACCCGTTGCTTTTGAAATGTTGCAAACTTACCTGATGCTTTTGAAATGTTGCAAACTTACCCAATGCTTTTGAAATGTTGCAATATATTTTTGTGCCAGCTGGGGAGGCACTGAGAATGATCAGAAACTATCTGTGCGCTCATTGTCAGTTCTGAATTGCAACCTCAGCTCAGCAGTCCCTAAGTCAGTACTGTACGTGATATGAGGCTGTCTGTGTTGCCAGTGTCTCTTCTGGTTGGCTACCTCAACCCAACTTCGGAGCTGGAACTGTAGATGATCTGAAGCTGTCTGTTCTGCCAATGTCTGTTATGATTGGCTAGCTCAGCCCAATCTCTCTTGATGATCTGAAGCTGTCTGTTCTGTCAGTGTCTGTTCTGATTGGCTACCTCAACCCAACCTCTGAGCTGGTACCATAGATGATCTGAAGCTGTCTGTTCTGTCAGTGTCTGTTCTGATTGGCTACCTCAACCCAACCTCTGAACTGTTACCGTAGATGATCTGAAGCTGTCTGTTCTGTCAGTGTCTGTTCTGATTGGCCACCTCAACCCAACCTCTCTTGATGATCTGAAGCTGTCTGTTCTGTCAGTGTATATTCTGATTGGCTACCTCAACCCAACACCTGAGCTGGTACAGTGTATGGTCTGTGTTGTCGCGAGTGTGTGTTCTGATAGTCTTTTTATTTATTTATTTCAAAATAAACTGGGCCAATAAAGGGTCAATAAACACCCTTGGGGGAAGCTGCAGTGGAATTAATAAAGAGTTCAAGGGCACCAAATTGATCGCACACTGCTGGATCATAAAATGACCTCATGGTGGGGAAAAACAACACACAACATGATAAAAGAACACCGTTCAGAAGAATGGAGACTGACAACAGCATAGTGGCCCTTCTTTTTTTGTTTATTTTTATATATTTATTTAACATATTGAAACTGAAGGAAACCATAACTGCACACAACAATCACTATTTCCTGATTTCCATTGTATGCAGCCATACTGCTGTTCATGGTTACATTTTTATTTATGGTCAGTCTGATGCAACTGCCAAAAGAACAGTAAGAAAGTGTCTTGGGAATATTTAATTTCTGTCCACATAAATTTTTCTCAAAGTTTTGGCAAAGAATATATACATACCTCTGCACACACACGCACACACACACACACGTAAGCAATAAGGCATGAGAGGTCGCGCTATACTGTCAATATAGTCACGGCTAAAGGGCGTTGTTAAGCACAATGTGAAGTGAAGCGCCTGCAACCCCTTTAGCCTTGACTATATTAACAATATAGCACAGCCTAAATTGTATTATTGCTTTTATAAAACAGCGGTAATATCATTAATGTTATAACTGAATAAAAAGACACCAATGTTCAATACATGCAATCTTTTATTAATTAAAAAAAATAAATACAATTCATTCCGTCAAGCAATATAGTTATATGACAATGTTACTGAATGGGTGCCAAGCTACACAACAACACAGTGGAAATAACACAAGTTAGTCAATATTCCCTGCCTACAACTGTACGTGTCAGTGGGACAGTGATTAGAGTAGGATTTTGCTAACTGTTACATTAGATGTGTTTACATTAGATGAAAGTTAGCTAGTTAGACTCTTTCTAGTTTTTTGCAATTTTATAGCAGTCAAGTGGCTGAAAATTAAGAAAGGTGTAGACTAATAGGCATGTGGGTGTTAACGTAACATTACTATTGTAAAATTCAGAAGTTTTAGTTTTCTAAAATGAGTTAGCATGTTAGCTACCTAAACATTAGTTAATATTACCTAGGCTATCTTCCCTCAGGTTTCTGTCACCACATAAAGGGTAACATTCAGCTCTGTGTTCAGGGAGTGATCGGTCTCATGTTGAATGTTTCCAATGTGCTACACTAACTATGCAGAAAGCAGTCCACACATCTAACGTAGCTTTACTAATTTAGCTAGATAGCTACTCTATTCACTGTCCTGCTAAAACGCATGGTTGTAGACAGCGTTTGTTAGCTAACTCGTGTTAATAATATTTCCACTGTGTTCTTCTGTTGCTTGGCAAACAATCAGTAATGTTGTTCTTGAACTTGCTTGTCTTGAAAATTGGTGCCATTTGTATATTGGCTATAGCATGAATGATATTGCCACCATTTTATAAAAGCAAGGAGGCACTTGAATCTGTGCTATATTGTGAATATAGTCGAAGCTAAAGGGATTACAGGCACTCCGCTTTCCGTTGTGTCTAACAACGTCCTTTTGCTGTGACTATATTCTCTATATAGCACAGCTACTCGTGCCTTATTGCTTAATTATAAAATGACGGGAATGCTGTATTGACCAATCACCATGCAGGACTGGAACTACCTGTTTTATAAACATACACGTATCACAGACACACAAACACACACACATGCACACACACATACGCAGAGGTAGAACACACATCCGTGCACACACACACACACACACACACTCTAAACACATATATTTCATGGACATCGATTCTGAAGTGAAATCCCCGTGGACTCCATAATGGTTTCATGCCAGGTGTTTTATATAAATGTATTTTTTGCTATTTTGGCAAAGTAATTGTGTGAAGAGAAAAGTGCAGACGTGCAGTAAAAGATGTCCCATAAGGGACTGCAGTGCTGGAACTGTACCAGGGCACAGAGAGCAGACAGAGGGATGAACTGCATGCTGTCTCCCTGCACGACCTTAACACACCTCAGCTACCCCAAACAATGGGCTTCCCTCTGCTTAGGCCTAACACACACTGCAGCTACCAAACAATGGGCTTCCCTCTGCTTAGGCCTAACACACACTGCAGCTACCAAACAATGGGCTTCCCTCTGCTTAGGCCTAACACACACCGCAGCTACAAAACAATGGGCTTCCCTCTGCTTAGGCCTAACACACACTGCAGCTACCAAACAATGGGCTTCCCTCTGCTTAGGCCTAACACACTGCAGCTATCAAACACTGGGCTTCCCTCTGCTTAGGCCTAACACACACTGCAGCTACCAAACACTGGGCTTCCCTCTGCTTAGGCCTAACACACACTGCAGCTACAAAACCTGGTCTTCCCTCTGCTTAGGCCTAACACACACTGCAGCTACCAAACAATGGTCTTCCCTTAGTTCAGGAGGTAAATAGAGGATGTGTGTGTGTGTGTGTGTGTACGTGTGCATTGTGGGCCTCCATGTGGGTGTGCGTATGTTTATATGTGTGTGTACATGTACTGTATAGGCATATATGAGTGTATGTGTGTGTGTGTGTGTGTGTTTGTGTTTGTGTTTGTGTGGGTGGTAGCAGAAGTTGATAGGGGGGCATGTGTGGAGCCGGGCCCAGTAGTTCTGCCACCTTTGTGGCCTCCCACACAAACCTCTGGGCGGGGCCCGTGAACCGAAACAACCACAGGGCGCCGTATGTGGCAGGAGTGGGTTCCGCATTAAAAATTGAACATGAGGAGTTAATTGTACAGGCACAGTCCCAGGCAGCGGGGGAGAGCGTGTCTGCACCCCTGGCCCCCTCCTCTTTCGGGCCGCTGAGGTAGCAGAGGGCCTTGGTTTTTTACTCCGCGTCCTTCCGACACTGCGGCTGCACGCAATTACCTTCTGCCGTCCGCGCCGAAGGTCATGTGATCTCACCACAGGCACGCTCAGCCAAAATGGCACGAAACGAGACTCCTCCAGAGTGTTGAGACCTGAGGTTTCGGAGTGTGCTGTGGCGCGTTCTGTGTGACTGCTGTGGTGTTCTGTTCGGGGCTGTGTAAGCAGTTTGGCTGTGCTTCTCTGTATTTTTACTCGTTTGCTTGTTTTCACATGTCAGGCAGTTTCTCAGAATTCTGTGAAATGCTTCCTTAGTTTCATTTGAATACCCGCTCACCCACACACACACACACACAGAAACGCACACATGGGCACACACACACACGCACGCACACACAGGCGCACACACACACACACACACACACACACGCACACACACATCCGAACCCTCTTCAACTGAATATCAAGCTCACATACCTGTCTCTTAATGAAACGTTTAATGAGTTATGCCTGGCTTATCCTGCAGTTCAATCTTTCTCCCATCGATTTAATCAAGACCTCTTAGTTTCGGAAACACGTCCGGACCAGATAAAAATGATACATTGAAAATAATTGCTTTTTTCTTAGTTTCTTTTCTGTCTCTTTTTTTTCTTGGGTGTGGTTTCTTTTCTCTCGCTGAGGAATTTTCACTGCTCCAGGGTGGGGTGGGGGGGTTAATGGAACCTTTCTTTCTCAGAAGAGGCTGGGGTCCAGGGTGGGGTGGAGGTCAAAATCCAGGTGTGTGACCTCTTTTTTTGGGGAGGTGACCTTCTTGTTTCTCCATGATGGTGTGCATATCCCTGCAGTGCATTTCAGTTTATGAAACCCTTGATACCGAGTGCAAAGATTTCAAAAATGCATACCTGTCAAAAAGCAGCTTGTGAAGAAGAGATTTAGAGCCGAATCCAGTGATTTATTGTCTTGCACCTTCTTTAGCTTATTTTTTTTAAATACATATTTTAGTGTCATTTAATGTATTATGCCATTTTAAAAATTCATAAAATAAAATACATAAAATGTAAATATGAAATAAATAAAAAAATCCCTCACGGGTTAGACTTAATCAGGCAACAAATGTTTGACTATCCAAGTGAAATTTCAATGAATATTTATTTGAATTCATTTGTTGAATGCTGATTGTAATTACATGCAGACATGATTTATTACCGAGACTGCTACATTTGCTGACTTAAATAAAGAGGGATAAATAAATATATAAATCGCCGCATTAGCATGTGCTGGGTCGCGGGCTCGGCTTGTTAGTTTGTTCATTTGTGATGACTTCAGGATCATCTTCGAGTTATTTATTTATTTATTTATTTATTTATTTATCACGATTATAGTCTGCTTGTATGCAGTGGTGGTGTCAAAGATGATGAAATAAGAAAGATGGTGGCATTGCTGCACTGATGTCTTGGATGGCCGTTTGCATCGGAATACGGAGACCATTTTGTGTGTGCGTGCTTACGTGTGTGCGTGCGTGCTTGTGTCTTTGTTTTCTGAGCCACAGTGTATGGGCCATTGTGCTTCTCTATTTAATTAATCATATAATCCATTTACCATGCGCTTTAATTTAACTACATATCCAGCTATTCATTTACTGTTGCGCAGGGATCTTTCTCATGGTTGCTGCGCTATAAGCGCCTCCCGTGTGTGCGCGTGCGTGTGCGCCTGCGTGTGCGCGCGTGTGCTTACGCCCCGCCCACGCACCACCCGCATCCCCCTTCCAGGTAACAGCAGGCCTGTTTCTAAATTAAAACACGTCTCTCTGGGTTTTCTCGTTTATCGTGTAGGTCGGAGGGATTTCGAGACTCGTTGCGTTTCGGTCCGCGTCCTCGTGACCGGCGCGCGTTACCGTTTGCCTTGGTAACAGAGGGCAGCCCTGTCAAATTCAGCCGCGTTCCTCGCCCAACCCCGCCCTCCACCCTCCACCCGCCACTCACCCCCACCTTGCGCTACTCTCATCTTGACGCGTGGGAATATGTTCATGATAGTATTTTGAGGGAACGAAGAGACATCGCACGCGTCCCGCTTTTAGCACCTTTAACCTGAGCCATTTAGCCGGGGTGTTTTAAAATAGGGCCTTTGGAAAACGGAGGGAAAGTCGACGTGTGTGTATATATAGCTCATGATTGAGAAGTTGCTCCTCGGTCGTCCTTTCCCCATCGCCGCGAGGCATAGGTAGCTATGCTTAAAGTAACACAGTTGACAATGGCCGCATAAAAAAAAAAAATAAAAAAAAACGAACGATAGGTTGCTATTCTCTGTCTCGTACTATTTAAAACTCTCCGGTGCCTCGCAGTTTGCAGTGCTGCGATTTAATTACGTGGATGCAATGCTTATTAAATTGAGAAAATTTCATTTGTAACGTGCAGATTGATATTTCTCATTCTGGGGCCTTTTTCTGCAGTCAGCCTGTGAAAGACAAGCCAGGGAACAGACACACTGTGTACCTTCATTCAGCGCTAATAGATTTTCCCAATAATGACAGAAGAGAATTCACTTTCATCTCAAAAGAAAATTAATCCAGGCTAAATGTAGGGGTGGTGAAGGCAAATTTATTTATTTATTTATTTATTTTATTTTTTTATTTTTTTGCTGATTTTCAGAGGATGGTAAATCTTGAGAATGGTCACATGCAATATAACAGACAATCAGAGAGAGGGAGAAAAAGATCAGATGTCATCTATGCATCAAAATGGGTTTCTACTCTTGTCAGAGTTTATGAGTCAAAGAGGATTCAAACATACTTTATCAAAGTAAAACGTACGTTATCTGTGTTTATTTAACGCTGAACATGTAGGCCTGTATCTGTGAATATGTCACTGTGTATCTAAATTATGTGAAAGATTCCTTTCCTAAGTGTAAATTTTAAACAGCGGTCTGATTGAATGGGGACTGCAGAGTGGGGCCACTGTTATTAAGAGCATGTTTAATTGATTGAGTTGGACCCCGTGGCGAAGGTGACCGAAAAATAGAAAATGAGAAAAATAAAGCCTGGGTCACAGCGCTCCGCCTCGCGCGCCTCCTCTAATGTGGCTTCCATTTAGTCAGAGAGTCTCCGGGTTCGGGAGAAGGGCGGGAGGTGTTTTGGCCGGGCGCTGAGAGAAATGATTCTCCGTGGTGTGAGGGAGTCACTGAGGGATGTGCCGGTGTCTTTCACTGCAGCGGGACTTAATGTTCTCACCCTGACGCGGGATCTCAGCTGGCGAGATTTACCTCTTCCATTTTGTCCCCGGTGCATATTTAGCGCGAGGCGCCGGGTATGAGCCCTGCTCAACGATGCTGCTCCTCTCACGTGTGTGTGTGTGTGTGTGTGTGTGTGTATATATATATATGTGTGTGAGAGTGAATGTGTGTGTGTGCATGTGTGTGTGTACATGTGTGCACGTTTGTGTGTGAGAGTGGATGTGTTTGTGTGTGTATACGTGTGTGCACATTTATGTGTCAGAGTGTGTGTGTGTGTGTGTGTGTACGGGTGTGCACGTTTGTGTGTGAGAGTGAATGTATGTGTGTATATGTGTGTGCACGTTTGTGTGAGAGAGAGGTAATGTGTGCGTATGAATGTGCGTGTCAGAGTGAGTGTGTGTGTGTGTGTGTATACGGGTGTGCACGTTTGTGTGTGAGAGTGAATGTGTGTGTGTACACGTGTGTGCACCTTTTTTGTGTGAGAGTGAATGTGTGTGTGTGTGTGTGTGTGTGTATACGGGTGTGCACGTTTGTGTGTGAGAGTGAATGTGTGTGTGTACACGTGTGTGCACCTTTTTTGTGTGAGAGTGAATGTGTGTGTGTGTGTGTGTGTGTGTGTATACGTGTGTTTACATTTGTGTGTCAGAGTGAGTGTGTGTGTGTGTGTGTGTGTGTATACGGGTGTGCACGTTTGTGTGTGAGAGTGAATGTATGTGTGTATATGTGTGTGCACGTTTGTGTGAGAGAGAGGTAATATGTGCGTATGAATGTGCATGTCAGTGTGAATGTGCGTGTGTGTATTTGTGTATGTATGAAGAAATTGCAACCCACACATTGTCCTGAACTGGCAGTTCCAGCTGCAAGAAAATGGAAACTTGAACCGAGATAAGAAAAAGCCACATTGGTTTGATACAATTTTATGTAAAATTCTGTTGTGCAAGAAGCAAGTGTGGGAAAGCTAGCATTTCAGTGCAGACCACCGTCTTCAGTGCTTTGATTGTTTTCATATAACAGCCCTCTTTAAAGCGATATATGAACCGTATAACAATCAGGTGTGTAAAGCCACAAAGCAACATAGTTAATTGTCACAAAGGACTGTATGAATGGATCCATGTATCTGCAATACAGATAATCACGTGTTCACTTGGGAGTCGGCAAGTGAGAAAGCAAGTGTGGGGATAAACAGTATATTGTTCCAACAAAGTTTATGACACGGATCCAATAAAGAACTCATCATGATTATTATACGTCCCCTTAAGGGCAGTAGAGTGGTATGTGAGGACCTGGGGTCCTGTAGGGCTGCAGTAAAATGTCAATCCGATAGCGCACCGCTCCCAGCGGCCGCGTGCGCGAACCGGCGAAGGAACCGCGGCACTTAAGCCTTTTTTTAAAACACCTGAATGGCGTGACAATGGGAAGTGGCTGCCTATTGTACGGGTCGACTGTACAAGCTCTGATACGAGCCTGCGCGCTGTCCGGGGTCAGGGCCCCCATCTGCGCCGCGAGGCGGCGAGAAGGGCCCCCAGACGGAGCACCAGACCGCCGCCGCCGCCGCCGCTATGTGGAGAGAACAAAGCCGAGAAGCCATGAGACACTTTCAACCCACAGCCTTACTTTTAACAAGCAACAGATTAAGTTCCATGACCACTTTATTGAATGGTAGGATGGATTAATGAATTAATAAATGCATTCATAGCACAGTAATGATTTAAAGTTTATCTGGGGAAATGGAGAATGAATTAGACCATAGTGCAACCCCCCCCGCCCACACACACACACACACACACACACACACACACACTTCATGCTGACTAACTCCTCACCATATTTCGATATATATATATATATATTTCTTTTGAAAGTGTTCCAAAGACCTGTTATAAATTCTTGCAGCGCCTGACTCTCTTGGAGTGAGCCTATCTGCTGAACTCTGATGCCACAGCACTTAAGGGTAAAAGGTACATTTAAGGCTCTGGCTCTTTTCCTTCAGTTCAAATTGTGTGATATTATAGACAGGAAACTTTAAATTGTAAGTGAACCTGAGCCTCAAGAAAGGTAGAGAGGGAATGAGACAAAGAGCAATGTTCACATAAAGTGTAAATGTGTGTGTTTGTGTGTGCACTGGCACATGTATGTATGTGTGTGTGTGTGTGTGCACGCGTGTGTACATGCTGTAAGCATATCATATGCTTTAACCTTGTTCTGTTTTGTACTGTACAGGTGCTGAGTTCCCTTCTTTGATTCTCTATTGCTGGTGCTATATTTAACTCCAGCTCATCTTTACAGATTGTTACCCTCACACTGGTATTGTTTAAAGTCATATCTTCCTTTCTGAAGGCTGGCTAGTGTGTTCTTCATCATATAAATTATCATTAATCATTTATAATTAAGTATCAGTGTGTATACTTTTAATACATTTGACATGTTGAACTTATCAATTTTATGGAACTCAATGAGTGATATATTTAGAATTTTAGTTTGATATCAGTAATAACTTATAGTATCACATATGTGTTATGTGATATTATGGCGGTTGGCCGATTTGTGAATACAGTGCTTTAAAAGCGGTATGTGTCAGAGAACACAGTGAATAGGTTTTAGCTTACTGAACCCAGTGGGCAATGTTGTGTTATTGCTGTTTCTTTTCTGCATGAGGTAAAGACAGGGTTGAGTTTGGGGCATTATCTTTGTATAGTATGCAAAAGCTCTCCCGGAAACATTGTCCCTTCTGGCTCTCCTTATGTAAAAGCTTGTGTGTTTCCATTCAGTTCTATTTTAGGCATGTAAAATAACCCAGCTTTTGAAAAGAATCTCCAAAAAAGACCCACCCCCCTACATTCAAATACCATGTCCTTGCCTGTACACTGTTTCTGTGTGCCAACTGTGCTCATGTACCTAAACCATGTTACCGTGTGTAGACCGTGTTCGTGTGGGTAGAATGGGTTCTTGTGAGTAAACCACATTCTCGCAGGTACCCCATGTTCTTGCAGGTAAACGGCATTTTTGTAGGTACGTTGTGCTCCCGTGTGCAAACTGTAAGCCAGTAATTCTGTCTTCCAGTACCTCTTCAGTGCTGTAGTTTAAATGTCTCCCCCATTTTCTCTCACATAGCATGTATCTTTGAAGAACATTCTATATATGGCATCCTATATATTCTTTATATTTTTTTTCCTGAAGCCTCATAACCTCTTTGGTATGAGCTCATTGACGGCGTGTTGTAACCGTTAGAAACAGGACTCGTTGCCAGGCGAATGTGACCCATTGTTTCGTAATTGTCTCTGGTGCGGTGCTGACCAAATTAGAGTTCTCTGGTCAGTATCCAGCTGTGTAAATGACTAGCATGTGAGTCACAGGATAAGTGGTCTTGGTGATCTGAGTGGAGGGTGCCTACATGGCAAGGGAACATAACTGATAGTACTGACTGTGTAAGAGGCTCTGGTGAAGGGTATCTGCCAGACGAGGGAACAAGATGGATAGTACTGACTGTGTAAGAGGCTCGGCTCTGGTGAAGGGTATCTGCCAGACGAGGGAACAGGAGGGATAGTACTGAATGTGTAAAAGACTTTGGTGAAGGGTATCTTCCAGGAGAGGGAACAGGAGTGATAATACTGACTGTGTAAGTGGTTTTGGTGAAGTGTTGCCCACCAGGCAAGGGAACAGGAGTCGTCGTACTGGCTATAAGTGGTTTTGGTGAAGCGTTGCCCACCAGGCGAGGGGACAGGAGCGATAGTACTAGCTATAAGTGGTTTTGGTGAAGGGTACCTGCCAGACAAAGGGACAGGTGCAATAGTGAATGGTGACCCCCAGAATCTTTTCTCTCCTAGCCGTTCCGCCGAGTGACCTTCTCTGTGGTGAGCCAGCCCCAGGACCCCCACCAGGGATCGCTGCAGAGCTGCTATGACAGCGGCCTGGAGGAGTCCGAGACGCCCAGCAGCAAGAGCTCGTCCGGACCCAGGCTGGGAGCCCTGCCCCTGCCGGAGGATAACTACGAGAGGACTACGCCGGATGGAAGTGTCGGTGAGGGAGAGCACATGGAAAATGGTAGGGGCAAACACAGTGAGAAACACACACACATACAGACACATACGCACACACACACACACACACATATGTTGCACAAACTTGCAACGCACGCACCCCTACGCGGTCGCGCGTGCCGTCGCACCACGGAGACACTCGCCAGGAGAGCTAGCATCTACACGTGCCTGCCCTTGTGCCGGGTGACCTCGATCAGACAAGGGCGGAACGGTAACAAAGCTGACAGGATGGCGGTTTATGGTTTACGCCTTACGGTTGATTTTTCATTTCACTGCTGCGGTTGTGGTCGTCGCCGACGCTGCTCAAAGATGTTTTCACTTGAGCTTGCGAGGTGATGTAGGCAGAGGCAGAGACCTTTGGCGTGTGCTGATTGCTCTGTCAGCTGCAGGTAAAGGATGAACCTAGACGGGCTCGACGGCCTATTCTCTTTATTATATGCTCTGTTGTTTTCAAGAATTCATCAGAATTCAAGTTCCTTTTCTGCATGCCTCCTTTATAGTATTAGCATGTAGCATTTGGTTAGGTAGCCTCACATTTTAAAGGGTGAAAAGATGAGGTAGACTCAATACTCACTTCTTTATTTTAACTATTGAGGTACAGCCATACTGTTTTGTGGAATATGTTCAGTCAGTCATATACTATTGCAGTCACAATCAATGCAAAATAGAATTTTATTTTTTTAATAATAATTTTTTTTGTTAAAAAATGTTTTATCCTAAGGGTAAAAAGTATTGTTTAAAATATATTGGCAATTCATCATTATTCACCGTTACCGTTATTCAATTTGACCATACAAGCGCGTTCTATCATGTTTTTGTATTTTCACAGGAAGTCAAGATAAAATCTAGTCTGTGAAATGAACACAATTCTCTGTGGTTATTGAATGCACAGGCTGCAGAAGGTAGCAGTATCCAGGCGTTGTAAAAATCAGGAGGATTTAAAATATACGTTGTAACTTCATGTGTGTGCTTATTTTAATTTAATTTGCAGTAATTAGCTGTGCCTATGTTTAAACAAACATAACATAAACGTCAAGTAAAAAGGGCAATTAAAAATATAGTCATCATTATGTCACATACACACACACGCACACACACGCACACACCCACCCACACGTTTGTAAGTTTGTTTAAAGATGGCGATACTTATTTATTTTTTTATTATTATTATTTTTTTTTGTAGTGCGTAATGATGAGTAATGGAGATGTTTGCCCTTTTCTGGCTTGTTCCGGAACAGTATCCTGCTGACCGTTGACTGTTTTGCAGGGATTTCTTTCAGCTGTGGCCAATGAGCAAGTGTGGCGTCAGGCGAGCCTCATTTCTAACCTTGCACTTTTTGAGCACATTGCCTTAATGTAGATTAAACTGTTCCATATTAAATTGCTTGGCCCACTCAGCATAGGCTTCTCAGCCCCGTTGGGCCCTTAATGTCACACATTTAGACCATACTTCATGATTTGCAAGCAAAATTAGCTCCAATTAAGGAAGTGCTTCAATTTTGTCTGGATAAAGTAATTGGAATAAGGGAATCAATATGGGGGGGTGGTTGAGGTGGGGGGGTTGTTGGGTTATTAAATCAAAATTTTGATTACACATGCAGTAAACAAATCACATCGGAACATGCCAGCCCACTCAAAAATTAGAATAAGGAACAAAAAAAAAAAATCCACAAATAACTTGCAAACATATTTTACAAGTGAGTTATTTTTTTAATTTTCACTATTATGTATTTATTTTTTGCTAGCTATTGCGTATATGCAGTTTGCATATCTGATAACATTTTTAATTTGTGTAATGTTTGACTGGTCTTAGATAGCAGTATTCTAAATCCTGTAGAAAGTGGTGCTTGCACTAGCTCAGGGCTGTCAGTAGATGTGTGGAAATCAAAGGTGGTGCACGTAGGAAAGCACAGAGTGCCTGGCAAGACCAGTGCTGTCCTACTTGTGTAGGACTTTGTTGAGGACGGTACCATGTCAATATGCAGATGCAGTCCTGTCTGTCTCCTGCTGCCCCCTCCTCCTCCAGTGGAATTAAGCTGGAATGTGTTTGCCTTCCGTGTGAATTTAATCTATAGAGCATACAAACAGTGATCCCATCGTTCCTATTTCCATTCCCAATCGCTGGTGTTGGTGTTCTGTTCTTAGAGATAATACTGTTCTATCTTTTTTTTTTTCTTTGTATCTCTTCATTTTCTTTTAAAAAAGAAGACTGGTTTCCCACAGTTCTCGCAGAAGGACGTTTCAAGGTCGGAGAGCTTGCCGCGGCAGATGAATCATTTTCCGTGGTAGAGGAACAGTGTCCCCAAACTGTTCTTCAGGAGAATCAGTATGCGTGTGCTGTGTGTGTTAACCAGGAAAGGATCTAAAACTGCTTTGTGGGGATGTTTGCCCAGGAATAATTTGTCAGCTAAAGAAAACTTTTCTAGTCAGTGAATCAGGCATCCACAGTTAAACGGGCCAAGAAAGAAGCTTTACTGTAGGATTTGTTTGTGAGTTTAATTATTTGGTTCATTTTGAATGATGCTCTTCAAATGCTCTTCAAAGCTGATAGATTCCAGCACATACGTCTCTATATGCCACTTGTCATTTTTTCCCTGCTTTGTGACACCAACTGCCAATCTAACAGCGCTTATAACACACACCATCACAATTTATGTAAATACTCCACCACGCTTCCTGAGTGCGGAGTTATTCAAAGTATAATCTGTCAGATTTGCTGATTGTGATACATATCTTGTCTTTGGCAGTGGCATGGGTGTGCATGTCAGAATGCTCGACAGAAACTAAGTACCCCATCCAAAGATAGAATTTGAAGTATGTCTGTTCCCTCTGTTAGGGACATTTGGCTTTAGCACAGAAAATCATTTGTAGCTCTACAAATTTGGGAATTTTCCAAATAGCCTAAGTGCATTTAACACATAAGCAAACACAACTAAAGCTAGAGGTAGACAAAGTTACAATCAAACCCGTTCTGTTGTTGAGGACAGTAGAGTATGTTATTGGTGTTATTACTGTGCTGTATGCATACCTGGGCCCATGGTTAGAAATCCACGGCAGACTTAACTCTGCACACACATATGTTCAACGGCTTCATATCCAGAGATGAGCTCTGCAGACAACATTTGGAAGGAATTCGTGGCTCTTAATTCTGCTAAAATATTTACTTTGCCGTTGCATTCAGACAGAAGAGTTACATAAACAGATCGTTTTTGTGCTGTTTCCATTTCATTGGCATGCTTGCTGGGATTGTTCTCTCGCACTGTTAGTGTGCTGGAAGGTGACATTTTGCTCCCTTGCCAGTCGTTCTCTGGTGTATTTCCTGCGTAGCATCTGCCTCATTTAGGATTGATGCTATTGCTGCCTTTAAAAATGAATTATCTTGATTTGTCCATCTCTCGCTGTTTTAAATAGACTCTTTGTCCTGACATAAAGCAGCACAGCGCATTATTTAAAAGCAACGTGTCCTGCTCTCTTAAGGAGGAATTTCATGTCAGCTGGAGTCAAAACTCGTTACTTTAACAGTCGGGAGTAACGGCTTTGGATACTTCTGTTTGGTTTTAATTACCAGTTTAATGCTCTGCAGAGCAAAAAATGAAAATGAAACAAGTGATGTGTTTTTAAATGTTGTTTATTTGGAAAAATAAGATGAGAGCACGTCTGCTCCGCTCTTAAAACATAACGAAAATG